>NW_026918262.1:0-14192 GCF_032062105.1 Saccostrea cuccullata
AGGGGGACTAAACCTAAAAGAGCAGGGGGACTCAATATTTTATGGCCATAATATTTTGAACCCCCCCTTTCATAAATCAAAAGGGCAGGGGGACTCAATATTTTATGGCCATAATATTTTAAACCCCCTCCCTCTAAACTTAAAAGAGCAGGGGGACTCAATATTTTATGGCCATAATATTTTGAAGTCCCCTCCCTCTTAAATTAAAAGGGCAGGGGGACTCGATATTTTATGGCCATAATATTTTGAACCCCCTCTTTCATAAATCAAAAGGGCAGGGGGACTCAATATCTTATGGCCATAATATTTTGAACCCCCTCTTTCATAAATCAAAAGGGCAGGGGGACTCAATATTTTATGGCCATAATATTTTGAACCCCCCTCTTTGATAAATTAATAGGGCAGAGGGTTCAATATTTTATGGCCATAATATTTTGAACCCCCCTCCCTCTTCAATGAAAATGGTAGGGCTTCAATATATTATAACGGGGTTCAATATATCGCAGCGACAAAGTGAACCCGGGTTCAAAATATTATGCGATATATGAACCCGGGTTCAATATTTTGCGGTATCAAAATATTATGCTACACCGGCATATTGTTACTAACGTGCTAGCACATTGTCAGCTTGTGCCAGCATGTTGTCATAAATGCACTAGCACATTATCCTAAACCTGGTAGTGCATTATTACTTTGTGCTAGTATGTTATCTTAAAAGGGCTAGCATAAATGACTGCCTGAATTAGTGTAAACTTCTTTTAATGGATAAAAGAGTACTTTTACAAATCATATACACAGAAAATGTGACAATATCTTTGAACTCAATTTGATAGTCTAATTATCTCATTAATTGCACTTTTTATTAGTCAAAGAATTATAAATTAAACTAAAATTTCAAATTTTTATGGATTATAGGGTGTGACTCATTTGAGTACTGAAATTTGATACCAAGCATGACCATGACCCTCAGAAGAGCATCTGTTGGGATATGACAAGGAATATTTTAACAGCATAGTGAAATTAAAACAGTCAAGTTTTGGTTCATGAAGACAACTTTTAAATACACATTATTATCATTTTTAAATTTTGATTTGACAACATAAATCCACAAATATGAACCAGGCTTGGGGCAAATTACATTGTAAAGTAATGCATTACATTACTATTACTTCAACAATTTGGGCATTAAATTACCATTACCATTACACTATTTTCTTAAAGTAATGCATTACATTACCATTACTTTACTAAAGTAATGCATTACCATTACCATTACCTTTGGAGGTTTTATAAACCTTGAAATTTATACAAAACTTTGCAATTTTTTTTTCCATAAGTATGTATCCACCCCCTTCTAAACTAAACATGATAAATAATAATTCATATTTGATTTCAAATTTTTGTATACATCGTCAAAAACTTGCATTCACAGAAAGTTCAGACTTTTAAATTGTTAGTTATACAACACATGTGCAATATTCACTTTTTGTTTAACTATTGATGTCAAGAAGCAATTTAACTTTTGGGGCACTTTAAGTCTTTAAGCCCTAGCTGCTGAAAGTATCTAATAATAAAGCATACAGGCTATTTTGATTAGTACCTTATGATAAAAATTAAATGCATTGACAAACATTTTGAAAAAGTAGACAGGATGTACATTTTCATCTGCTAATCATATAATGCCTGCATGTCTTATATTTTCTTTGGTACAATGAAATTGTCATGGTCAGTACAAGCTAGCAGACCAGCTTAATTAATGTTTTGTAAACATAGCCAGAAGAAAGGGACTGGTAATTTGGATGCTGCATTTCATTTCCGGAAATATGCATAGCATTTCCGACATTTTTTTATTTCATTTCCGACATATTTTTTTTTCATTTCCGGAATTTACCTGTGCGGTAATTCAGTGTTTTCTAAGTAAAAGAAAATGGAATTTTAAAAGTATCTATACCAAAATACTGATAAGAATAAAAAGAAAAACATCTATATGTATACATATGTAATGCAAATTTTTGGGCATTACACATTACTAGCATTACTTTGAGTTCATGTAATGCATTGCAATGCATTACCATTACTAACATTACCCCAAGCCTGATATGAACATATCAATTGCTCTTAGTTTTTCAAGTGAAATAGATTTTGTAACAGAAATATGTATATTGGAATAAATGTTATTTTTAGAATGAATATTTTGTTTGTGTTGCATGTTGACCTCTTTATTAAGGTCTACCGTTTAGAACGAAGACCCACTCGTTGCTTTGCAACGAGCTTTGCTCTAGTTATTTTTCTTCTTCCTTTTTCTTTACAATTTTTGTGTAGAAGATTTCTCAGAAATGGCTCGACCGATTTACTTGAAATTTTCAGAGAAGATGTATCTTTATCTAAACCTTATACGTTTTTTTTCATTTTTTTGAAATTCACTTCCGGTCGGAAGTTATCGCCCTTTCAGTGATTTTTAGAGGGTCTCCTTGTCCGTGAGTAAACTCAAAAACGACATTAGCTAGAGAGCTGAAATTTTTGCACATTGGATTTAAAATTTTTCAGAAAGGTCCAATATGGAAGCTCGGTAGGGGTCGAAATCTAGGACACGAATCATGAGTGAATTTTCAAGACATTTTGTATCATATCTTTTAAAGTATAATTATTTTGTTAAGACATACTGAACAATATTTGAGGGGAATGCCAAGATCTTTAATATGATACCAGGAAAAAAGTGCTGACTCATCACATTAAGGGCAAAAAGGGGCCAAAAGTATTCATTCAATAACTGTTTAGCAATCAGTATTTTGTTATACATAACTGAAGCAAAAATGTTTATCTCAACAGTCTATAACTATATATTATAAATTTGTTAGGTTGTATGTTACATAATTAGTGGCCATAAGGGGCCAGAATGCTTAAACTTTGACGCTTTATATCTCAAAAATGAGAAATATTTTGATAAGTATTATTGAATAAAAGATGTTTGAAATAATGTTCTAAACAATATGCAACTTTTCATTTTTCGCTAAACGTCCCCATTAAGGAGTTGAAGGGTTGGCCCCTAAATATTTCTTTTGCAAATAACTCGAAAACAAAAATGAATCTCTGAATAGTTGTTGAACAAGAAGTGTTTAAATTCTTCAGAGCTTTAAGGTAAAATCAAGAAAAAAGGGCTGGGCACTCAAATTAGGGGCCAAAAAGGGCCAAAAGTCTTCAATCGATAACTCCTTGTCAGTTAATATTTTTTAATACATAACTGAAGCAAAGATGTTTATCTCAACAATCTACAACTATATATTATGATTTATGTCTTATGGTACATAATTAGGGGCCACAAGGGGCCAGAATGCTGAAACTTAGACGTTTTATATCTCGAAAGTGAAAAATATTTTGATAAATATTATTGAACAAAAGATGTTTGAAATAATGTTCGTAACAATATGCAACATCCACATGAACAAAAAGTGTTCAGAATTTTAAGAGCTTTATATGGCAGGCTGATTAAGGGGCTGGGCACTCAAATTAAGGGCCGAGAGGGGCCAAAAGTCTCCAATCGGTAACTTTTTAGCAGTCAGTATTTTGTTATATATTGCAGAAGCAAAAATGTTTATCTCAACAATTATTAACAACTATATATTATGATTCTAATGTCGTATGGTACATAATTAGGGGTCATAAGGGGCCAAAATGCTAAATCTTTGACGCTTTATATCTCAAAAGTGGGAAATATTTTGATAAGTAATATTGAACAAAAGATGTCTAAAAAAATGTTCTGAACGATATGCAACCTTTCATTTTTCGATAAACGTCCCCATTTAGGAGTTTAAGGGTCGGTCCCTAAAAATTTCTTTTGTAAATATTTTGGAAACGAAAAAGAATCTCTGAATAGTTGTTGAACAAAAAGGGCTGATCCCTAATATAAGGGGCCGTTAGGGGCCAAAAGTTGAATTCATAAGTCTTTAATGTTAAAGATCTTTTTACTGATTATGGAGGCAAAATAGTTCTTCACAATCTTTATCAATATTTTTGAATGAAAATCTCAATTAAAATCTTATCTCATCTCATCAAGAATCAGATGAAATACCCACTCGTTGCTCGCAACGAGATCGTATCTAGTTCTTCTTATTATTTTTTGGACAAAATTTTGTGCGGCAATTTCTCGAAAACTATTCAGCGGTTTTTCATGAAACTTTCACAAAATATGTGTCATTATATGAAGTTGTTACATCCGAAGAGAATTTGGAAAATTCGCTTCTGGTGCCAAGTTATGGCCAATTTCCTGATTTTAAAATGCGATTTTGTCGCGCACTTTTATCGAAAATGGCTAAGTATATGATATGGAGACTTATTGGAGATGATAGATCATGACTTTCTGGTTTGCAGAATCACCTTTTCATGCGTCGTCAGTACTTCCGGTTGTTACGAGATGCAAATTTTAAAAAATCGTATTTTCTAACTTTTTTGTTTTTCAGTATTTTTTATTTATTTTTGGTATGTGTATAGAAACCCTCCTTATATAATGCTTACTATTTAATTTGTTTGAATGTTGATAAATCTGAAGTCTAGATATTAGCATTCAAAAATCTGAAGCGGGTCCAAAATGGCGGCTGTCTCTGTCAACGCCGACATTTCGCAGTAGTGGTTTACGGAGGCAGCCGAGCATTTGCTTTAACGAAAGTAACATAAGAATAAATTAAATGTAAAGGAATACTTGGATTGTCACGTCGTAGTTTCATTGCAGTTCTGTGTCAAACTAACGTCTTCTATAATTGGTTTTGACTGGTTTTCAAAGTAGAAAAAGGAAAGACTAAATGTGCAAATGAAATATGTGCATCACGGAAAAACAGATCTTAAATCATACTTATAAGCAATACTTTCTCAAAAAAGAATATCAATTAATATTGTCAGTATAAATCTTAACCACTGTTTTTCCTATGCACACTTGTGTCATATTAAACTAATAAATAAGACAAAAATAAGATCGCTTCATGGAGTTTATTTTAGCATTCTTGTCTCGAAGACCAGATTCAAGTTATATTGAGCCTAAATGATATCTGATTCATTGACCATCGAAGGGCGAGCCATGTTTTCGGCGAAACGTTTCAACCTTTTTCGATTAACTAATCGGGATAGTTTACTTTAGGGATAAACAGGAAATTGAAAAAAAAATTAAAAAAAAAAATCCTCATGTTGCAGGTTCAAGTCCCACAGACAGTGGATACTGGTCAATTGGATGAGACAATGCATATAAATAGAATAGATGATGGCACAAAAGATTTGTCGTGCTCAAATATTAATAACAACAAGCAGTTGGGTCTAAATTTCCAGCCCTCCACTGGCTAGTAATGGTGTCTCGATTTGATTGTAAAAAAAATTTGAAGGGAGTCATTCAACAAACAAACATTACCAATGCTTTACCTTGCTAGTGCACTCATGTAACTGGTTCTCCAAACATTCAATGTGGTTGTCTCTTTTTTTCTATTGTAGAAGAGATAAAAGAAATTGGTGTACATATAAATACGTCAGCATTTCATCATAGAGACAATAATGAGAAAATAATGCCTTTTAGATTTAGAAAAAAACTTTTATAATCCTCATCCAATAATAAAGAGAAAGTGCTTATCAAAGTAAAAAGAGGAGTTGTTTATTATACCCGCACTTTCTAAAGAAAGTTCGTGTATATTGTTGTTATTCATGTCCGTCCATCCATCTGTCCGTCTGTCCGTCCATCCGTCTGTCACACTTTTCTTCCCTGAACTCCTCCTACATTTTACACAGTAGCTTAATCATCTTTTGGAAGATGGTTGGTGGTGTCATGTAGAATTTTGATTTTGCCCGGGGGTCAAATGGGGGTCGAAAAATGACGTTTTTTATGCAAAAAGCCCCGTCTTTCCTGAACTCCTTCTACATTTTACTCGGCAGCCTTATCATCTTTTGGGAGATGGTTGATGGTATCATGTAGATGTGCACTAAGGTTTTGGAATTTTGATTTTGCCCCAGGGGGTCAAATGAGGGTAGAAAAATGACATTTTTTATGCAAAACGCCCCATCTTTCCTGAACTCCTTCTACATTTTACTCAGCAGCCTAATCATCTTTTGGGAGATGTTTGGTGGTGTCATGTAGATGTGCAGTAATGTTTTGGAATTTTGATTTTGCCTCAGGGGATTAAATGGGGGTCAAAAAATGATGTTTTTTATGCAAAAAGCCACGTACGTCTTCCCTGAACTCCTTCTACATTTTACTCAGTAGCCTGATCATCTTTTAGGAGAGTTAAATATTTTGAAAATAGGTGAAACATCAACATCGTAGGGTAAAAATCATAGCATGCTGGGAAACATCTTGAATTCTTACGAGTAATGTACATGTCAGATGTGAAAGCCATAATCTCTTCTCAATGAAAAGAAGTTATAAGCAAATGCAACATTTTGAAAAGTAGGTTAAGCTTCAAGGTTCATGATTTATTTAGAAAGGTCTTATCATACTGGTAATAATATAAATGCATGTATAATATGAATTCTTTCAAAATGATAAATTTAAAACAATGCAATTTTTCGGCAATTAGGTCAAACTTCAAGGTCATGGGTAAAAAAAATCATGCCATTGTCACAGGTAAATACTAATATATATGTTTAATACAAATGCCTTGTCTCTTCTCATTCAATAGGTATGACCGTGTTGACCAAGGTTAAATTGACAGACTGACATACAGTCATGTACATATATAATGATTTCTATGTGAATTGGTTAAAATTGGCCCAGTGCTTTTAGAGAAGTTAAAAATGTAAAAAGTTTCCAGGCAAACAGATGGATGACAGAAGTAATGTGATAGAAACCAGAAAAGCTCAAAAGAGCTAAAAATGTAGGATTCACAAGTATTTTGAAAGGGTTACCATGATTACAGTATTTGAACAGCTTTTTTTTCATGCAATTTTTTGAGAAGCTGAAAATCTATGACATATGTATCCATTGTCGAAAAAACTGAACATTTCAGAAAACAGTATGTTTGAAAATAGTTGATCAAGGTGTTAATTTTGAGTAGCAAAATAAAGCTAGTAAACTTTTATAGCTAATTCAACCACAGAACTTACCAGGTAGTCAATTTTAAGATGCACAACCTTTTCAAATCTTATAACAATTGTTTTTAAAATATTTATGTAATCATTTCTGATTCAAGGGAGAGAGAGATACAACCAACATGTTCATGTTTTGTTATTTTTAGTAATTTTAACTTGTTTGTTTGCTGTGAAAACATCTCTCTCAGAAATTTTTCCCTCATATGAAGACACCGCCACTTAAAATACTTGGATAACAGCATAAAGCAAAACATACCACACAAGGATGCCAGCGCCAAAGATGGCCTACCATGGATAACAGCAGACCTCAAGAAACTCATCCATAAGAGAAACAGATTGTACAAAAAGAAGAAGAAATCTGGAGACAACAGAGATAAAGAACACTTCAAAGAAATCAAGGGGAAGGTACAAAGAGAACTAAGAAGAGCATACTGGAACTATATCGAGGAATAGTAACACCTAAAGTAGAGGACGACCAATATAGCGGCCTAAAGCGCTTCTGGACTTACATAAAACACCAAAGAACCGACAACAATGGAATCTCACTAATCCGCAGTGAAGGAGTGCTACATGCCAATCCGACCGACCAGGCAGATGTGCTGAATAAGCAGTTCCAGTCTGTATTCTCAGAGAAGACACATATCAGTACTGAAGAATTTACTCGTGACTGTCCTATGAGTGGAAAATACCCAGTTGCACCAGAACTCCACATCACCCATAATCGAATTCTAAGACTATTGAAAAATCTGAATCCATATAAAGCAGCGGGCCCAGATGGGATTAAACCAAGAGTACTGAAAGAGCTGGCTGTCAGCGTAACCCCTATTCTCACCATCATCTTTAGGAAATCGTTACAAAGTGGAGAGATACCATCGGAGTGGCGTAAAGCACATGAAAGCCCGGTTTTCAAAAAAGGGGATAGATACAAGGCTGAGAATTATCGACCCATCTCCCTCACATGTATCTGCTGCAAGCTCGTGGAGCATATCATCACCAGCCATATTATGCATCACGCTGATACTAACAACATACTTTACCCACTTCAGCATGGTTTCCGTAGCAAAAGATCCTGTGAATCTCAACTCATTGAGTTTATAGATGACATAACCAATCACATGGCTGCCGGAAAGCAGACAGATGCACTGAACATGGATTTTTCCAAGGCTTTTGACAAGGTTAGGCATAGCCTCCTCATCCATAAGCTCCGACATTATGGGATCCAGGGAAATGTAAACAACTGGATTGCTAGCTTCCTGTCCAACAGAACACAAGCTGTATTAGTCTGGAGAAATGTCCAGCTATGTCAGTGTTGACTCTGGAGTGCCCCAAGGGTCAGTCCTTGGGCCATGCCTATTCCTGTTCTACATAAACGACATGCCAGAAGGCCTCAATGCCACAGTAATGCTTTTTGCCAATGATACTATCGTATACCTTACTTTCACCTGTGAACTGGATACCCAGACACTCCAAGCAGACCTTGATAAACTGGGCATTTGGGAAAGGAGGTGGAAAATGGAATTCCATCCTGATAAGTGCAATGTATTATCAGTCAGCAGGAAGCCAAACCTAATACATCACCAATACTTGCTACATGGCCACAATCTCGAACATGTAAAGAGAGCGAAATACCTCGGCTGTCTTATAACATCAGACTTGAAATGGAGTGATCATATTAGTAACATCTGCAGCAAAGGAAACAAGACCTTAGGATTTCTCCGCCGAAATTTAAACATCAGCTCTACATCCATAAAGGAGAATGCATACAAACCACTAGTTAGACCACAGTTGGAGTATGCAGCACCTGTCTGGGACCCCTACACCCAAA
This sequence comes from Saccostrea cuccullata, assembly GCF_032062105.1. Lineage (NCBI taxonomy): Eukaryota > Metazoa > Mollusca > Bivalvia > Ostreida > Ostreidae > Saccostrea > Saccostrea cuccullata. The sequence goes on from NW_026918262.1 coordinate 8,885, forward strand.
AGGATATCCATAACCTGGAGATGGTCCAACGACGTGCTGCACGTTACGTAAGCAACAGGCACGGTAACAGATCAAGTGTGGACAGCAATTGATACAACATCTACAATGGCAGACACTAGAAGAGCGTAGGCGAATCTCCAGACTTATACTATTCTACAATATTGTCCACGACAAAGTTGCCATCACCAAGCATGACCGACTTATTCCACCACAACGTCGATCAAGACATACCCACCAAGAGGCCTACCAAATACCATCTTGCAAAAGTGACTATAGAAAATTCTCATATTTCCCTCGTACCATCAAAGAGTGGAACCACCTACCACCAGATATAGTCACGGCAAAAACACTTGAGACCTTTAGGCCTTAGGTGACCACCTACGTGCCATGAATTATAACTACTATTTTAACCTTTTAACCTTTTAAATTTTTATTTTTGGAAACTTCATGCGCACCACAAACATGCCATAATAATCAGCTAGTTGATAATGACTGGGCAATCCCTGGCAGAAGCAGAAGCAGAAAAATAATGAAGACAAGATGTGTTTGTTTAAAACACTGATGCCCACGTATGGCAGCTTATGGTGAAGGTTGAAGTTTCTCAAATGTATGTCAAACTTATAGGTCAAGGTCAAAGGGTTAAAATTGTTGGCATCGAAAGAAAGTCTTGTCACAAGGAATACACATGTGAAATATAAAGAAATCCCTTGTTCTTCCTGTTCAAAAGTTAATTGCCAAAGTTAAAGTTTTTTTTAAGTGGGTCAAACTCTAGGGCCTGGAGGTCAAAAATATTTATACCTGTGAAAGTTCACAATGAATACACATGTTAAGTATGAAAGCCCTGGCACCTACTGATCAAAATTTAAGCCAAATTACTGATCAAATTTATGCAGACAGACAGACATTATTTATAAACACAAGAAACAAAATATGTATATATAGTCAAATGGAAAAAAATTCTATTTTGGAGTCACGGGGACAGGGAGTGGCTAGGGAGATTGGAAAACACCCCCCCCCCCCCCCCTGGAGTTTGTTTTGTTTTGTTATTTATTCAACCATTACGTAATATCGTGATAACCTCGCAGTTATCTAACTTACTACCACTCTTCTGTGGAGCAGTCGAGAAAGATCAAATCTCACGAGATTTCTGGGGCACATGGCATTGTTTACAGTAGTGACAATCGAATGATTTGAACAATTTTATGCCTAAAGTACAATGTATTGCCAAGAGTTGAATACCAAATAGTAGATTGTCAAATAAGGAAAGTTTAGATTATTTTATCAGCTTTAAAATGCAACGATTTTCAATGAAAATTGAATGAGAAGAGCCCGCTTTGTTAAAAATATCGTTAAAAATGTAACATTTTAGAATTAGTTCATCTCAAAAATTAATTCAGCCATTGTTAAGCAAGGTATTCCACCAGGATTTTTTACTTATCTGTCCTTATAAATTCTACAACGATCAATCTTGCATTGTATTCAATAGCACATTTGTCCCAAGCCAACAGACGTTTCCTACCTCCATTGCGAAAGAGTTCCGCTAAATTAAGTAATCGCGATATCAAGTCCACAGTGGAGCATACAGAACAGTGTCCAAAATCATCACAAATCATCATTTATATAAGACTATACATGTATACTGATATATGCAAATAAAACATGACTTTGGACATCATAAAAAACATTGACACCACAACCCCACTATCATTGTTTTTATTTTGTTTTAATTTTTTTGTTCTTTGCTTGTGAGAAAATTCTGGGCTGGCATTTTTTTGACTGAGGTGTGAACCCCCCCTCCCGAAAAAAAATCTGAATCTGCACCAGTAACTGAATGTCATATCGACAATGGGAGATAACTTCACAATGTCAAATTGAAAACTGTGGCATGCTATGATCTTTGAACTTTAACCTAATCTTTTGCATTTTGGTTTATTTTACCCCAATCTATACTTAAACTTGTACTTACCGACTGTCATAGGCCATGTCAACTTCATGAAATATAATCCAATTAAAACACAGAATGATTTTTTCAATACACATTACACTGCAGCATGTGCATGTTATCCTATTCGACAAACCTTGGCTGATTCCGTTGCCTAAATCAGATGACGTACGAATCGGCCGAGGTGTGCCGAGTGGTGCTTAATCTAAAAATATGATAATGGGTGACGCAACCCAATGTAATATAGAAATTTTCAAAAGGTGTTTACATGTAAACATATATATAGTTCGATCAAGAACAAATTTTAAATTAATTCATACCAAACTATGTTTTAACATAACTTTTCCATCTACATGTGTATCCTATTTAAAAAAAAAAACGTACGTTTCGTGAGGGTGTGATTGTGTGTTGTGTTTTTTTTTTCTTTGGGGGGGGGGGGGGGGGGGTAGGAGCATTATTAACATTAAAAAGGTATCAATTATGAGCAAATCATTTTTTAAGATCTAATTCACACATACATGTAGGCGTCTGAACCGGGGGGGGGGGGGGGGCTATTGGGGACTTTTTCGCAACGATAGACATTTTCTATGTATTGAAAATTGGGGTTTAACTTTTTTTTGTTAGTTTAGCCCCCCCCCCCCCCCAACTTTCAATAAGCCCCTGAGGCTCTGAGTCATAGATCACATAGTCACAGGGTCTGAGAATGTAATACTCAATGTGACGAATACATGTACTGTGTAAATTATAGAATTATTTTGACTTTTCCTTGGAAAGCCCAATATGTACGAGTCAGTGTGTATTTAGAGGCAAACACCTTAGTGCGGGTATTACTGTCTCATGACAGCATCTAGTTTAATAATCCAATGCTGTACATTCCTTATTTTTACGCAGATAAAAATATCGCGAAATTGCTAATAGACAGCAGATCGCGAGAAAAATAATTCGCAAGTGGGCGTTAAATTAAAGGAATTTTTACATGTACTTTAGCACCATGAAAATATAAGTGATTAACTTTCTTTTGCGAATGGCGCTTCTTGTGCAATTACGCGATAATTAAATCCTCATGTATATTTAGGAATTTAAAGTATTGATTTTATGTTTTATACTCCACCTTGCTCTCCATCATTTCTTGCTGAGTCTGTTCCAGTGTCCATAAAAGTAACCTGTTCTGTTCTTTAAGGTCTTTGCCATATCTCTCCAGAAGCTGAACTCGATCCTGTAACAAATCATTTGTGATCTGAATTCTTTATCATGAAATTATTTTTGATCATGAAACTGGCATTAATAGAAGCAACTTTACAATTAATAAGGTCTTTATTTCTTTTGGTAAATTCAGCATGACTCGCGTCATATAACTTCTTTGCTTGCATGTTTTAACTACACATCTCCCAGAAATTTACTTTTCCAAACAATACACAATAATATTGATTGTGATCAGATTCATGAACTTGGATTATTATATATTTGAAATTTTCAAACATTTGAAGCAGTACAAGTTTACATAGCAGCATGCAACCAAACATTTTATTTAACACTGTCATGTAAGCAACTTCTGTCAACTTTCCAATACAGTACTACTGGGTACATTGTAATTTTTCTACCTTTTTTAGCTCACCTGAGCCGAAGGCTCAAGTGAGCTTTTCTGATCACATTTTGTCCGTCGTCCGTCCGTCTGTCTGTCTGTCCGTCGGTAAATTTTGACCAAACTTGGTACAAAGCATCCTTGGGTGAAGGGGAATTTAAATTGTTAAAATGAAGGGACATATCCCCTCGCAAGGGGAGATAATCAAGAAAAGAAAAAAATAGGGTTGGGTCATTAAAAAATCTTCTTCTCAAGAACCACTGGGCCAGTAAAGCTGAAACTTATGTGGAAGCATCCTGGGGTAGTGTAGATTCTAAATTGTTCAAATCATGACCCCAGGGGATAGGGTGGGGCCACAATGGGGGATCAAATTTTTATATAGAAATATATATGAAAAATCTTTGAAAATCTTCTTCTCAAGAACCAGTGGGCCAGAAAAGATGAAACTTATGTGGAAGCATCCTGGTATAGTGTAGATTCTAAATTGTTCACATCATGACCCCTGGAGAGGGCGGGGCCACAATGGGGAATCCAAGTTTTACATAGAAATATATAGGAAAAATCTTTGAAAATCTTCTTCTCAAGAACCACTGGGCCAGAAAAGCTGAAACTTATGTGGAAGCATCCTGGTATAATGTAGATTCTAAATTGTTCAAATCATGACCCCCGGGGGAAGGATGGGGCCACAATGGGAATCAAACTTTTATATAGAAATATATAGGAAAAATCTTTGAAAATCTTCTACTCAAGAACCACTGGGCCAGAAGCTGAAACTTATGTGGAAGCATCCTGGTATACTGTAGATTCTAAATTGTTCAAATAATGACCCCCGGGGGAAGGGCGGGGCCACAATGGGGAATCAAAGTTTTATAAAGAAATATATAGGAAAAATCTTTGAAAATCTTCTTCTCTAGTACCATATGGGCCAGAAAAAGTGAACCTTATGTGGAAGCATTCTGGGGTAGTGTAAATTCTAAATTGTAGGAATCATGACCCCCGGGGGAAGGGCGGGGCCACAATGGGTATCAAAGTTTTATATAGAAATATCTAGGAAAAATCTTTGAAAATCTTCTTCTCAAGAACCACTGGGCCAGAAAAGCTGAAACTTATGTGGAACCATCCTGGTATAGTGTAGATTCTAAATTGTTCACATCATGACCCCCGGGGGGGAGGGGCCACAATGGGGAATCCAAGTTTCACATGGAAATATATAGGAAAAATCTTTGAAAATCTTCTTCTCAAGAACCACTTGGCCAGAAAAAGTGAAGCTTATGTGGAAGCATTCTGGGGTATGTAAATTCTAAATTGTAGGAATCATGACCCCCCGGGGGGAAAGGGGGGAGCCATTATAGGGGAATCAAAGTTTTACATAGAAATATATAGGAAAAATCTTTTAAAATCTTCTTCTCAGGAACCACTGGGCCAATAAAGCTGAAACATATGTGCCCATGGAAAGTTCATGGGGTAGTGTAGATTTCAAAATGTCTAAATTATGATCAGTGGGGTAGGGTGGGGGTGTAAACGGGGGAAATCTGGTAAAGAACAGAGTGGTCAAAGCTTCTCAGGTGAGCATGTGGCCCCTGGGCCTCTGTCTTGTTTCTTTTTGTTTATTTAGTATCATACCTGTAAAGTGTTGTTTACCTTTTCCTTGTGGTAGGGAGAGGGCTAAAGTGCTGGCTTTGCCTGCTGCCCTGAATCCCATTCACTTTGTGAATAAAATCTTGTATTAATAAATCACCCTTTTTAGTAACACAGAAGGTATTTAAATGGACTTCCTACTAGAA
>NW_026918263.1:0-14307 GCF_032062105.1 Saccostrea cuccullata
CGATTATTTATATCTAAGTATATGGGCAGTAAACAAAGTATGTAAAATCACTGAATATCAATTTACTGTTCTTTATGTATAAAAAAAACTACTAAATCTAAGATTTTACCATGACTTAATTCTAATTTTCCTCTACTTAAACCTATTTTAAGGTGGGGTTATCGAGTGCTATAGTTCACTCCAAGTTCAAAAGATTGCCACAAGGAACATTATCATTAGTGAGGCGATGTGACTCTGAGGATTGTGAAGGACAGTGCGTGTGTGCTCCTCAGGACAAAGTGTGTCACACCACCGGGTCCTCTTGCAATGACGTCACCACTGGTATAAAAATCATGAATCAGTCTGGAACTGCAACAAACTTCAAATTTTTCAATAAAAAGATGAAAAAAAAAATTAACACATGTAACTAAACAAACATTGCGATCGTTCGCTTCATTATTATCTTTACCTTTTTCTATAGGAAATACAAACAACCTGATCCAAGTTTCTGACGTGATGTCTGAAAGTTCGGATATAAACTTTACACCAAGTAACACAGTATTGCAAGGTCGATGGTCAATAGTCCACAGACAAGGAAGTAAACCATTCATGTGAGAATATAAAGTTATCTACTTGTGCTTTATCTAAAAATTAAAAACAATCACACTGAAACTATTATCAATTAAAGAATTTTCTTAATCCATTAGGATTGTCAGAGATATTTTTAGTTTTTGTGCAAATTATGAAACACACGTAAATGACATACATAGTGAACATGTGTCAGGACCATGTGCTTCATGCTACAAAGAATAAGATAAGTGCAATTTTTTGACATACATGTGCATTTCTTCTTTTATCCCAGTATCAATGTGTCTTAAGTATGAATTTTTTGTTGAAATGTTTTATTTGAATTATTTTATAAATGATTTGAAATGACTTATTTCAAAACAGCTCATATTGTGTTCCTGACACTTGAAGTACATTTTAAATAAGAACAGGCTTGTGGTTTAGGCCATTAAATTTGAAGATTTATAGTCGGTGCAATTTATAATACATGTGTATTGTTTTTTTACAAGCGTAATAAACAGAAAGACTAGAACAAAGGTCTTAAAATCAATGAAAATCCATTTTTTAACACGAAGCATCACAACACATTGCTATGTTCATTGTGATGATGTGCTAGATATTGTAAAAATTGTTTCATTCAAAATTTCAAAGTGCAAAGTTTGGCATAAACTTTCACAACGCAGTTGTTAATTGTTTTTTCATAGTGTGCACTTCCAGTACATGTTAAAAGGCATGGTGCTATATCTTACAATTGCTGGTGAATTAGTGTCTGGAAAAATACGAATATACAACTACTAGTATTCACAATGTATGGTGTTTTTGTTAGGTACCAGTGGAGTGTTGGCTTCACAGACCATGACGTCCCTGCTGGAATCTTTGATCCACAGCATGAACGTGTTTGGCATGATGCGGGGCAAAACAATTTTATTATTTTTACCACTGAGCAAGGTATCCTTACTATGAAATATGAATGCAGATAACGAACAGAAATTAAGCTCAAAAGGGCATTGTAACAATACATATTAAGATCAGAGTATACGTACCTCTAAAAACATCAGGGGTGGATTAGGTGATATGGAGTGTTGGTGATCCCCTGTCAACCGGTCACATCCACGTGTGCACCTTATTATGTTCAGACAAACAAATAAAATACGTTGACAATTAAGTGTAAAAAATGACATAACAATTTATATGAACGTTGGATTGTATGTGCAACCAAGCTCATTGTACATGGATCGAACTTAGAATTTGCAAAATGTTGACTTAAAACGAAGCTAACTTGTCAATAGCTTTCCTCGATAAAGAAATGTCCATAGAACATGCTCTTGCGTAGATTCATAAACTCCATGTGGATTTCATAATGGTATATTGCTACATAAATCAGAGAAGTTGAAGGAAGAGAAGTTGAGGTGTTCCCGTTTATCATATACCTTTACCATATCATTTGTTTGTTATAAACTTGCTTTTCAAATTGGGACAGGTGTATCTTATTTCCCTTCCTGATAAAAGAAATTTCAAGGAGGCTTGCTTCTCAAATGATAAACTATTGAAATACGAGTTTTAGAATTAAAAATTATGGTCTTAAATGGAAGGACAATTTACACAAGTTTCTCACAACAGGTCAATATTTGGAGGAGGGTGTATCATACTCTGTTTTTGTCAAAGCTTGGTACAACCAAAATACCTATGCTGTCTTCAAATCAAACGGAGTCGTTATAGCAACGAAGAAGCCTACAGTTGTGAACATCCTTGGAAGCTCGGTAAGTTTCTGTCAAACAAATTTTACTGAAGACAAATCAAATGATATCACAATATACAATGATATCACATTAATCAGGAATGTGTTTACCTATTGTTACTTAGAGTAAGTGTAAATGTGATGAAATATTATGAAATCTTACCTTATGTCTTCTTTCCAAACAAATTAAGAATGTCTTGAAGTGAAAATATTGAATCTATACAAGTACTTTACATGAAAATTCTCAGGGATAATTTTACTATTTGATATCCTGCTGTATTTTAGAAGAACATAAAAAAAGAGTTTTGTCTTCATTTTCATAATTAAAAAAGCATAATCTGACTCTATTTTAATTGAGGTTCTATCACGAAGGCGGAAGAGCCAGTCTTTTATTTTAAGTACTGTACAATAAGGTGTTTTCATAATTTTAATTAGTGAGGCCTGTCAGTTGTGACATATTTCAACCAATCAATTCCTACTTACATGTGAGATTATAACTACAACTTTTGCCTCAGATTTACATACCATACATTTTTTCGAAAGCTTTAATTATTATAATACAGGTAACAGAAAAAATGATCAGCAGCACGATGAAAGATGATGATTATATTAAAGATGGCATTGCGTTAATGGTGAATTGGACACATAAGTTTGCCGACGACAAAACGACGATTCAATCTTACCATGTCTACATTAGTACCATACCAGGGGGTCGGTACATTACTGGTTAATAGCATTGTTTAAATTCAAATAAATAACAAATTCCGATATTTTCATTGTGTCTTGTTTTCAACTAGGTCATGACACGTGGAACAGTCATGACGACCTTCCTAATACAGAGACCACATATTTGGTCCGTAGACTTTCACTTTCACCTGGAGTTCAGTATTACACAAATGTGATCGCTTATGGATTTTCGGGAATCCACCACACAGAAACATCGGATGGGTTCAAAATTGACCTCGATCAACCGAAAGCCAGTATTGTTTATGATGGCACAGGTTTGTACGGCTATACTGCTTAATATAAATCAAAAACACGAGATTTTTATGTTACTTATAAAATATCTTCATTCAACTTCAATTTTATGCCTCAGGTTTACACGACCTGGAGTTTCAAAATACTTCGAAATTGCTCGGAGCTAGATGGCATGGGTTTTTGGATACAGGATCAGGGATAAAGAATTATTTTTGCTGTTTCGGCAACACATCCAGTATATCCTCTATACACTCAAGTACTGAGTGCAACGTTAGAGTGTGGGAAAATGTAGGGATTCACACTTCTATCTCAAGAAAACTTACAGAGGAACTCGCAATTGGTACAGTACAGTTATTTTATTTAGTACATGTATACTATATTTGGCATTCAGAAATGGAAAAGAAGAATTTTCAGAACACAGTGTACAATCAATAACATATGTTTCAGAATGAAGCTAAATTTGAACATACTTAGGAAAGCCAAAGTGCTAAAAATTCCAACTCTGTATATTTTAAAACAAATATTCCTTGTGTATATTTTTAAACGTATAATAATCATTGTTAACCTTAGTTTGTAGATTGCAAATAATAATTTCATACATGTCATTTGGCAACTGTTATATCACAAATTGCTAATTGTAAATATCAAACATAACATGCCATGTGTAATTTGTTATTGCAAGTTAATTATTTCAATGCAAAATCTAATTTTAAGTGTTTAATTATTTGGTGTTAGCATCATGCAAAGTTGCACAAGTTGCAAAATCGAAAGTCTACAAATAAACGTTAGCAGTGATATAACATGCACTTTACATATTTCATTTGACAAGATATGATGGATAGTTACAATTGACAAACCATAATGGTACAATGATAATTAAATGATGATTTACAATCTATAGATTAAGTTTTACATGTGTACAAAGCCTTGAATTATTTGAATTTTGAAACTTTCGCTTCCCATGCTTACTAGAAAGAGTTACTGCATTCATTCGTTTTTATACCATTATTGTATTTTTATTTCATTCAGGGAAAACCTATTACACCAAAGTATATGCTGTAGACAATGTGGGATTTAAATCTGACATCTCCGTCTCTGATGGCGTCACTGTCGACACAACGCCCCCGGAGCCTCAATATCTCTATCATACCGACGAGAACCTACTCCAGAATCCCTCCTTTGAATTATCAAGAAAATCACTCCAGATAGAAAATGTTGAGGGTCAAAATATATGTTTATTAAGTAATGACTATGTTCCTGAAAACTGGAATTTGACGCATGGCAGTTGTTCCACTATTGTTTCATCACTTAAGAATTTAGCTAGTGATGGAAAATCGTTTCTCTTCGTTAGAGGAAGTGTAACTCAGGTTATCAACGGCCTTAATATTGGAGAGCTTTATCGTGTGAATTTCTTTACTAGCCACCTTCCATTGCAATCATCAACTGTAGCCAATAAAGAGGGATTTGTTAATATTGATAAAAAGAAACACGTTTTTCTTCTGTATTCAAAAGCTTACAGACATGATGGCCATGGCGTATCCAAGTCCCGAGAGAGCGTATCATGGCATAAGCATACCTTTTATTTCACTGCAACAAATACTGAGACGATATTAGAGCTTGGTAGCACAGATACGAAGACGGGTCTTTTTATCGATCACGTGACATTACAACATGTAGAAAGGAACACGAATATCAGTTTACAGACTTTTGTGTTAGCTCACATCGTTTACTTGCATCAGTGGGGTTCCATACACGGAGCCTGGAGTTTCTTTGAAGATTTTAGTCCGATCAAAGAATATCAGTGGGCAATAGGTAATGAATAAGACTTCCTCATTTTTAAAAATTGATTTAGGGTATGACTTAGAGGCTCATATACTTTCTTTCCACTTTAGGTTATACACAGGGTGGAACACAGTTGCAAGGTTTCAATAGTGTTGGCTTAAATAATTTTGGAATAAACACAAATGTAACCCTCATCCATGGAACATACGTACACGTGACAGTGACTGCCTCAAATGCTGCTGACCTATATGGAATATCATATTCGCCTCCTATTCTTGTTGATTTGACGCCACCAGATATTGTCTTTGTATACGACGGTAGACATCCAAGTAAGCTTTTTACTATAATATTGAAATTTGTTTCAAATCACTCATTATTTCCAACTATCGTACTGGTAAATTAATCAAATATTTGTTAATTAAGGCGGAGATGAGGATGCATGGACAGATAATGAAGTTGCCGTTAATTTTATGGTGACGGATGAAGAATCGGGAATCGAATTTTGCGAATGGGCAATAGGTATGAACTCGAAATAATCATTTTTAACATTTCTCGAAATATATTTTTATTAATATTTTAGATTACTTTAATATTAAAATTTTATTAGAATATATATCCAAGATTTTCTTTTCGAACTGACTAGTCTAATTCTTTTAGGGTACCAGCCTCAGGGAATCGAATTACAGACCTTTGAAAGATTGACAAGTAAAGACACTGTAGTGTCTAGAGACTTTGAATACAATATGCTTGTAAATCGAACTATTTACTCTACAATACGATGCCACAATAGAGCCGGATTGTTAGCTTCTAAGTCATCTGATGGGGTGAAGATTTCCATCCGTCCGCCATCAATTTCTCATGCTAAGATAACTGTATTGCCAATGTCCATCACTGAGTACCAAGCCAGCAGTCATTACCAGAGCACAAAAAGTAATGTTAGAATACAATGGTCAGGCTTTGAAGATTTTACTGGAATTGAGAAATACAAGGTATTCGTGGCATGTTATTATTGAATGGATATTTGTGTTGTTTGACAGATATTAATTAAATTTTTTGTGCTTCATTGTAGATTACTTTCTCTGACAGTAAAACGACATTAGAAGAACAAATGTCTTTCCCAAGTGGACAAGACATTCAAATAGCCAATATTTTAAATATGGATATGCCAGAGGGTCTAAAGAATATTACCATTCAAGCAATCAGTAAACTTTTACTGACCAGCGATGAAGTACTATACAATGTGACAGTCATTAATGCCAAACCAACCAAAAAGGGTATAAGAATTTTGATGAAAAAAGAAAAAATAGGGCGATTGACTGTAAAGTGATATGACTGAAAAAAGCTGCAAAAAATTTAATATCTGGCAAATATTTGCTTATTGATTTAAGATTTCTTTTGATTTCCCTGACAATGGAATGACATTGCAAGTAGTTATCATTGCTTTACTTTTCTTCACTTGTAGCAAGCGCTTTGTTGATTGTTTCATGGCATGCCGGGAACGAAGAATTTACTGTATCTTGGGATGGCATATTTATTTCCCAGTATCGTTTATACTATGAGGTTTCCGCCGGAACTGTGAAGGGAGGAAGTGACGTCCTACAATGGCAGGAGACCAAAAAAACTAGCACCACATTTCATTTACCACCAACAATAACAAATCGGTCTAAACTATCCGTCCATGTTCTTGTAAGGGCTGTAACTGCTGGAGGAACATATGAAGACATCGAGGGATTTATCGCGCTCCCAAAATAATGTGACGTTTCTTTGGTGACTACAGTTTAAACTGGATTTTCAGTAGCCGTCTTATTTAATATTAAACAATCTTTAGAATAAAAAAATACGTACATTCTTGAATTTTTGGTTTTGATATTTGAGATAGTTTGGAGTCATCATTGTTCCTAGGGATCCATTATTTATGAAATGAGTGAGTCTACCTTGCACACGAACTTACATATCCAAAAGAGTGATCTTTGTTAGTATATTGAATCGATTCAATCTTCTGTATTTTATAGACTAGGCCGCTAACGGAATTAAGTTCCAACAACCCAGAAAAAAATTGTTGTCTGCGAACATGGACTCCCTCGAATTAAAATGATTCCACGATATTCCTCTTTGAATTCAAACATTGATGGATTTTATCATCAGATCTATATTTAAATTCAATATGAATGTCATTTAGCCTATATGCTGTCATACTTCATTCCTGTGAAGGGAATTCAAAATTATTATCGGCCGCAGCGGCCGATCTATTTGTGCTTGTGTTAGAAAGTGCACATGGGGAAATGAAATGTTATTATTTTATTAGTTCATTAAAATAATTCTCAAATGATGACATGTATAAAACCATGAGTAAAATATTTTAAGAACTTGCTTTAAGCTAAGCTTTAATCGTTGTTATTATTTTTCAATTTCATTATCATTTGGCAACAGATAATTAATAATTTATGTTAAAACCTGTTTGTGTTAAATAAAAAGAATTTACAATAGGTACTCCCCATCCTGGGAGTGTGTAAGATACGAAAGGAAATCGTCGTGATTTTCCGGATAATAATGACGTGGTAAAAGTGCATGGTGAAGAAAAAAAAACAGTTGTTCAACAAGTAAAAGACTGTTTGAATTTGGTGCAGCTGCGAATGACACAAAGATTATTTTTATACATTTTGCACCGCGCCATGAAGCATAGCCTACTCTGTAGAAACCATATAGGCATTATCACTTGATAATGTGAAAACTGTATATTTATCGCGCACAAAAAAGTGCGCTCGGTTCTGGAATAATTCTTCCAAATTCTTACTTCATTTGCAAAAAAGCTAGATTTCAAAGCCAATTTCAGGCCCAGAAGGGCTATTAACAACAATTATAAGGAATGTTTTATTGTGGAAACAGTGAACAGAATATGTTAGGAACACACAGTTAGTAATATTTTGAGGTGACAGTTCTAAAATCACGGAGAAATAAATAAATATACAGTTTTTTCAATGGGTGGCACTGTAGCTCTCCGGTCTGTCAAAAAAAAAAAAAAAAAAAAATCGGAGAGCTAAAGTTCTGCAGCTAACTTGGATGGAAAACTTTAAACCAATCTTCTGAAGGAGATGGGCGAACAAGCCGAGAAAAAATGCCCAAATATCGACCCGATCAATAAATTAAATCTTAAATTAGAAAAAATGAAAAAAATTAATTTGATATATACATGTAACACAATTTGATTTACTATTTTTGGTAATATTAATGTAAACTTAAGACCCTCTCTACAATCTACACTGCACACTTAAGAGTTCTTATTCTATATACGGTATTTTTCTTCAGTTATTCTGCCCTTAGATTTAAATTCCAATAAATAGAAATTTCATTATTTTGCTCAATTTATAATAAATTCAAGTATTCCTAACATTTTAAAAGGCTAAGATAAATTAATTGATCGTGTTATTTACATGTATTTTCTCCATGAAGGTAAATAAAAGTGATTTTTGTTCACAGATATATACTGTGTTGTGTTTGATCATTTTTTCATGCCACGTACTGTACAATGTACATGTATATTGAAAATGAAATAGATAAGCCTAATATTTACATCTTTATTCAATACCTGTATAATAAAAAAACATTTTGCACAGGTGTAGAGAGGGTCCTTAAGGAAGCTCTATACAATAGAAGAAACAGCTTCTTGGACTTGGAGAAAAAGATATTATAAAAAGACCTGTGTGCATTCATTTTGTGAATTTACTATTACGTGATGTGAACAAACCTTGACGTTATGTCAACTTATTATAAGATGATGTAAAAAATGTTAATGCTGCATTACATGAAGTAAACACATTTTCCCCTGGTATTAGGGTGAACAGTTTATAGAACAATCGGATAGCCTCAAAATAGTTTTAGTACTCATACAAATATATTTTTGTCATCTTTACAAACTGGCACATTATCATTCGAATGCATTAAACGCTACATGTACCATAATCAGTATTTTCGATTCAACATTCATGAATAATTTTTTTTAAACTTAATACATTTAATTTCACCTTTCAAAACTTTTCATTAAAGATTTCGATAAATTTGACGGATACAGGCCTTTAATCATTTTATATATGGTAATGATAAAGTTGATATTTAGACACAAAACGTCCGGACTGCAGATTTATGATACACGTATACGTTCGATAAACAATGACCTTAGAATGATTTTGGGTAATTCGATCCTCGTGTCCTGAAAATCAGGATTTGAGCGATTAAAATGTCTCTGAATCCTCAAAATAATTTGTATTTACCAACGCTTTTTCTTCAAAGTTAAAAAAAGAGTTAATTATGTTATATAGGGAACATGCGCGGATCAAGAGGGGGGTCGGGGGTCGAAGAGGGGGGGGGGGAGACCCCCTGGCATTTATAGAAGCATCATATATAAACCAAACCAAAAATAACCTTTGAACCTACCAACCCCTCTCCCTTGAGAGCCCCCCCCCCCCCGAAACGCAGATCTTTGTTAAGTTGGCATGAAAAGTCATAGATATGAAGCTTTATCTAGAAGTCAACGACTACATCCCCACCCAACCCCCGCCTCTCCCAACACACACACACACACTCTCCCTAACATAAATAGTGTTTTGACGGTTGAAAAAGAAGTTAACTTTTTTGTTTGTCAAGAAATTTCTTGATTGGATTTTTTAGACTGGCCTGGGGTGGGGGGATCCCCCTGGGAAAAAAAATCTGGATCCGCACCAGGGAAGATCACATTTACCAGTGGCTGATCCAGGAAAGGGGGCGACCATTTTGGAGTCGGGGTAGGGACAAACAACCACACCAAAAACGGGCGGATCCAGGATTTTTTTTCCAGGGGGTGGGGGGGGTGTCCACCCAGTCAAAAATAAATCCAGCACAAAAATTTGTTGACAAGCAAATAAAAAAAAAGTCGTTATCTCGCACAAAACGTGAAAAACCTATTTCGTGGGGGAGGGGGGTGTTAAAAATAATGGTTGACTTTTCACTTTTATGCTTCATACCTTTTGCTTTTCATACCAATTCAATAAACACAGGTCCGCGTTTTCGAGGGTTGGTCCAAGGTCACTTTTTACTTGGTTTAGTATATATCAATTTAATAACTATGCAAATTCAAGAGGGGGCGTGGGGTCCGCACCCCCCCCCCCCTCTAGGTCGGCGCATGAAAAAAAATTAAGTATGTATTTATTTAATTTCTTCACCAATCAAGGGCCCTCTGGGGGCATATACAATTAAGGAGCAAACAATATAATCATGCATAAAAAACAGTGGCGGATTATAGGGGTTGCATCTGCCCCCCCCCCCCCCCCCGTTAAATTGTTGAAGTTAGTGTAAAACAAATTTTCGTCTAGAAAATGTCTACTCGGTATACTTAATTTTTACCCTAAAAAATCTCTAAAATCCATTACCTAGTCAAGATGTACACCAACAGTAGAATTAAAATATCGGGTTCGGTGTTCCAGAAATTCTCAGTTCTGAGCCTTTTTTTTTGTCTTCGAGTTTTTCCTTTTCAATTTCATGAAATAGGCCTATAAGAAATATATATATACCGACAACTCTTGAGTTGGAATTCTCTGTTATTTTGTGATATTCCTCCCATCGTATTAACAGTCAAAGTAGCAGTTTGATGAATTGACCAACAGATCATTGTCATCTTCAGCTGTTCAGGTATATTCTCTTTAGCATGTTTTCTGTATCCTTCTAGTCTTTAATATTTCTTAGAAATGTGTATCCAAATGAATAGTACAAGAAAAACAACTGCATAATTGACAATCATTTTTGTCAATTTAATAATTTCAGTCTGAACATTTCTGACAATGTCAGAAACGGAGGATGTGGTCACTAAAGCCCGAGCCGTCACAGATAAGTTTCAGTTTGGACCATGGAGCATTTTATCAGTTAAAAGTCACATACTGAATTCAGAGGGACCAGCCAGGGAAAGGTAACACAAGAATGATTCCACATAAGAGCAAGGCTCTTCTATTCCACAAAAAAAGAACCAAAAATTGTACATGTGATTATGTAATAGCTTGAATTTCCTGCAAGGGGTTTTGAAGCTTAACAAAACAACTTATGTTTTTTTAACAAAATATTTTGCACCATCATAAAAGCTGTGAGTTGTTGGGTAAATAACCAATATGCATTGGAATAAGATACAAATACAATGAAACAAAAAAGAGTATTCTATTATCATGGTTATTGTTTCCTTTTAATATATTTCAGCAAAAAGTTCCATTTTTCCTTTTATGTAAATGTTTTTTGTGCTTATGGCATAAATACTGTAAATAAATATGTTTATAGATGTATATAAAATTGTAGGTTTGAGTCTCAGCTAGAGCTGCCGCAAGTTCCTGAAATGATCTTTGCTGACAATGTTTTGAGGATTGTACATTCAGATGGGTACGGGATAGAGTTCAACGCTTTAGATGCTCTAAAGTGTGTGGATGCACATCATGATCCTCTCAAAGTTGCTGTGTCTCAAGCTTGGAGGGAGGCAAGGTGAATTTTACAAGCATCATTTTTTGTTGGTAAAAACTTTGTGTAAGTTGACCAATGACAAGAGTCATGGTACAGTCTCATCCAAGACTATTTGGTTTCATATGTATTTTGTTTTTCCGTACATATCATTATTTTTCCTGTTTAAACAGGGCTGACTGTGAACACATTAATGATGTAGTAAAACCATTTGATTGGACCTACACCACAGATTACAAAGGAACTCTGATAGAAAAATCAGGAAAAAATATTACTGTAAGTTTGTCCAGTGTACATACTGTGAAATCACTAATTTTCATAGGGGTTTAATTTTCGTGGTTTTCAAGGTATGAAGGGACCCAAGAACTTATGTCCACCACGAAATGCAATTTTTCACATATATTGCTATTAAACAATTCTTGAACCACGAAAAAAAATCCTCATGAACAAATATATTTTCCTCAAACTACAAAAATTTGACCCCTTGAAAATATGTGATTTTACAGTAAATTCATATTGTATTGAATAGTAAATTTAAAGTCTTTTATAACTTACTTTACTTATCCTCTCCAATGCCCCAGAGGACGTATGAGGGCCTAAAAAAGAGTTATTATGCAGGCTAAAATTGAGTCAGATGTGTAACTGCATATAGGTTTAATTTTTCAAAACAAGCAGCATTTGCCTGCCATTCAATCATATTATTTCTGTTTTGAAAAATAAGTAGTGTAATTTATTTTTTTAACACATATGGACATGGTTGTACAAACACAAAATTATAGATACATGTATTAGTTCAGTTCTTATTCCTTCTAAATAAAACAAGGTTAGGTACCACACAGCTTTGATTTAGTGGACGGTACATATTTTAGGTTACAGAAACAAGTGAAAGAATTAACTTGGAGAAACTTAAAGTCAGAGAGAAGATTTTGTTTTATGAAGACATACTGCTATTTGAAGATGAACTTGCTGATAATGGAGCATCACTTCTAAATGTCAGAATGGTAAGACAGCTACATGTTCATGTGAGGTTAAACTTAAACTGACTGAATTAAAGCTTGCATTATTAAAAGGAGATGAATATATACCAGTTTGAATTGCAACAAAGAGTCAACAATTTTAATTCCAATCACTATATCACACATGATGTATATTTTCAGTTTTTGAAAATCAAATCTCAGCTTGCCATAATTTTCAGGTGAAACTTCTTTGAAAATTGCTTTGTTTTACTGTAAATGTATTATATTTAGCGTGTACGATATTTGGCGAAAATTGAGTTTTGAACAAGTTAGTGTAGATTTAATTTAGCGCATTTCTTATCGTTCATATAAATGTATCCAAGTACAAAACATTTAGCATTGTACTTGAATTAGCGGAAGTGTCTTTCGCTAAAAAGCACTTAAAAGAAAACACAACCAAATGTAATACGTTTACAGTATCTAGATGAAAATGCTCAAATTATTCAGCAACAACGTCGTAGAAATTAAAAATAAGTATATTAAATTTTTTTTAAAAAATTGAATTTAGCATTAAGGGTTATATGGTGATGCAGCTCTCGGTGTTGATTAGATATATAACACGGATGTCTGATTTCACCTACAGTAACATGGTGTGCCGACAGGTCCTCTTTAAGTCTAGAAGATCTGTGCGATTAGCCATTACAGTCTAAAAATCAGGCCCTTCCTTCTTTCAGTGAACATGTACATGAAAGATATAGAAGTGATTAAAGGATGTATGAGGAATGAGTGCAAATCAGTAGCAGATTTGTATAACCACTTAAAAACAATTACATGTATCTATTGCGAAAAAAATCTGTGGTATTTACTTCATACCTCTTTTTCTTGATCTCGGTGGGACAGAAAAAAAAACTTTCAGATATCTGGGTCAGGGACCGTAAAACTAAGACGAGCTCACTTTTGATCTAAGTCTCAATTTTTCAAAATGATTAATAGCGGAAAAGTGAGACTAAGATCAAAAGTTAGTTTTATGGCCCCAGAGCCTGAGGATTATGAGTAAAATACTTAAGATACATGTATAAATGGTTTGGACTTCCAAATCACTTTGACATGTGGTACATGTATTTTAGATATTAATGTTTGACACACCAAAGCTCAATTCTGCCATTTTCAAGTTTTATCCCCTCATGCATGTGTATTACTGATAGTCTTGTTTTTACAATGTTGCTGCTGAAACTAAGCTGTAGTATTGTTTAAATGAATGCATCATTCATAACTTTAGATTTTATGTTTCAGAGAGTGATGCCGTCAGGTTTCTTTGTCCTGTTGAGGTTCTACATGAGAGTGGATAATGTTATGATTCGGGTTAACGACACAAGGCTGCATTACGAGGTGAAGTTCAAATTCTTCTGATCAAGTATAATTGTATACGTAAGATCTGTAAGATGATTTATATTTATTGAAGAAATTTGATTCTTGAAATACCTTTAAATGTATTTTATCTTGAAGGCTGGTAATAACTATATGCTGAGAGAATTTGTTAGTAAAGAGGACAAAGTTAGAGATATCACGGTATTTCTTTTATTTCATTTCATATTATGCCTACTAAAAATTTTATATAATGGTTCTGCACACTTAAAAAGTATTAAAAAAGGAAATAATTTCACCTTTATTTAGGTGTCACCCCATAGTCAAACTGACCCAAATGAGATAGCCAATCACCTGACACAAAGGAGGGAACTATGTGAAAAGTTAGTGTTTCCTGAGACTTCTAGTGATGATAAAAGCTAGCAGTGTTTTAGATCGCAAATTCTGTGAATAAGTGTAAAATTGAAGGAGGTC
>NW_026918264.1:0-14523 GCF_032062105.1 Saccostrea cuccullata
CCTCTACTAAAATTGTGAATTTTATGACCCCAGGGTCAGGGGTTCTGGTGTTAGGGCGGGGCTCTATTGATTATATAGTGAAAATACATGAATTCTTTGAAAATCTTCTTCTCTGCTCCTGGGTATTAAATAAACTAACTAAGTATATAGTTATTATGAGCAAGAGTGCCTCTACCAAAATTGTGAGTTTTATGGCCCCAGGGTCAGGGATTCTGCAGTTAGGTGGGGGTCTATTGATTATATAGTGAAAATACATGAATTCTTTGAAAATCTTCTTCTCTGCTTCTAGATATTAAGGAGATGAACTACCTATATAGTTATGAGCAAGGGCCCTTATCTTCCAGAATTGTGAATTTCAAGGCCTCAGGGTCAGGGGAACCATAGAGGGGGCTGTACTTATATACTGAAAATGAATGAATTGTTTGAAATCTGCTCCTTGGTATTAATCAAATATTTTTGAAAAGCAAGGATGCCTTTTCAAAAATTGTGCAATGTGTGGATCTAGGCCTTAGAGTCAGGGGTTCATGTGTGGTTGGGGCACTACTGATTATTACTGAATATCACTGATTAGTTAAAATGCATTTTTGTTCCTCTACCCTGCCATTGGGTATTAAGTAACCAAACTAAGCAGATGCTAAGTGTATAGTTATGATGATCAATGGTGTCTCTTTCAAAATTGTTAATGCCATAGCATCTGGCTTAATACATGAATCAAATTCAATCACTGGAAAGTTGTTGCATAATGCTCAGGTGACCTATAAGGCCCATTGGCCTCTTGTTTCTCTAAGGGTTATTTGTTTGTTATCTTTTGTACTGAGTACTCTTACATACATTTTAAATAATTGCAGTGATTCTTAGAAGCATAACTTAATAAGTATCCATTTCAGATATGAGAAGACTAAAGAGAGAAATGAGAGTCTTGTGAAGTTTTTAAAATCAGGTGAAGTAAAGGTATGTAGATTGAATTACATGTATCAATGTAAGTGATGAACCATTTATTATTTAAAGCATGAAGTGAAACAACCCAAATTACTTATCAATTACTATTATCCTTGGTGATTATAAGACAATTCTTTTGTCATATTCTGTTAGAATGTTGTAAACCTTTTGTATTTATTTCTGTACAGTCTTATAATATTAAAACAATATATGCTAGATTTTCTAGAAAGTACTACATTGTACTTTGATGTTATTTTTGTAGCAATATCTACTAGATATCTATATCAAGTACTACTTTGATGTTATTTTTTGTAGCAATATCTGTTAGATATCCTTAGAGAGTACTACTTTGATGTTTTTTTTTGTAGCAATATCTCCTAGATATCTATATCAAGTACTACTTTGATGTTATTTTTTGTAGCAATATCTGTTAGATATCCTTATAGAGTACTACTTTTATGTCATTTTTGTAGCAATATCTGCTAGATATCTATATTAAGTACTACTTTGATGTTATTTTTTGTAGCAATATCTGCTAGATATCCTCAGGGAGAAGAAGAAGAGTGAGAAACATACCACATACAGATACGGCCTATCTTAGGCGAGGGACATCTTTTGTAGCAATATTTCTGTTAGATATCCTTATAGAGTACTACTTTTATGTCATTTTTTGTAGCAATATCTGCTAGATATCCTCAGGGAGAAGAAGAAGAGTAAGAAGCATACCACATACAGATACGGCCTATCTTAGGCAAGGGACGTCCTTAAGAACCCGGGGTTTGGACCAATCGCTGACGAGGACCAGGTGGGTTCAATGATACAGTGAGTTTAATAATGGGGGGGGGATGCCAAAATTTTATATTCTGGCATCAAATGGATTTTTAGGTCACCTGAGTAAACTTAGGTGACATAAATTTGTGGACAGCTTCCTTTTCCTATTCAGTCTGCAGTCAAATTCGTACTATTTTGATAACCTACATGTAATTTTGTGGTTTGTCTTAGCAATGAAAACTAAATAAAATTAAGAGTTGCACTAAAAATGATGAACCTGTAGTGTAAATAATTTTGGATATTGTGTAGCAGTTCAAGGTTTTCTTCTTTCTTTTCAAATTTAAGGAAAAAAAATCACAAGGCTTTTAAATATTGAACAAAATATGATATACTTATTACACAAGTATTTTCAGATCTTGTTGTTTTTTTTTTTTTTTTTGGATATTGTGAAGCAATAACAGTTTTTCTTCATTCATGATTTTAGAAAACATTTCTTAATGCTTCTATGTTGAGCAAAATATGATATACATATACTTTACACAAATGTATTTAACCATATCTTGTTTTCTTTTCAGCATGATGACATTTTGAACACCATGTTGGCCTGGTACAAACAGGAGACAAAGGTTGCTAGTGATGAGTTCCCTGACTGGAACTACGTCCTGGATGTTTGGATCCCAGAGGTGAGTTTTATGTCTAATATAACTTTGTATTGTCAATAAGGGATTTAATCTATTGTATTATTTTGTAATTGATGTACTTAAGAAGTTTATTTTTCTTAAATATTAGTATGTTTTAGTCTTTCCACTAAAACTGTAAACATAATGGAATTTTCAATGGGGAAAGAGACAAGTTTATATTTACACACTCGTGCATAGAAGTTGGTGTACAGGGAGTTATTAAGCCCAAAGTCAAAAGAGAAATTCAGCACAATCAGAATTGCTTCTGAAACTAGCTTCATTTAATTACGAAGTACAGGTAACAATGACTCTTGAAGCATTGTAGGCCATAGTGTATGCCATAATAAGGTTGAAGAAGTACACTCGTAAGAAGGCGTGGCAGCGGTTTGAGAAAGGAGTGTACATAACAAAGAAAGAGAGAGCGGAGGTCTACAAGTCGAGAGTACTGGAGAGCGCTAAAAGGATATCACCCGAGGACGTACAGAGGTACAAGGAGAATCTAAAGGACAGGATGAACGTCATCTGTCAACGGAGTGGACTCCAGAATATCATATTGTGATTACGATTTACAGGACAGAATGAATGTTATCTGTTAAAGGAGTGGACTTCAGAATATCATATTATGATTACGATTTACAGGGCAGGATGAAAGGCGCGGACTTCAGAATATCATATTATGATTACGATTTACAGGGCAGGATGAAAGGCGCGGACTTCAGAATATTATATTATGATTACGATTTACAGGGCAGGATGAAAGGCGCGGACTTCAGAATATCATATTGTGATTACGATTTACAGGACACGATGAAAGGCGCGGACTTCAGAATATCATATTATGATTATGATTTACAGGACATGATGAATGTTATCTGTTAAAGGCGCGGACTTCAGAATATCATATTGTGATTACGATTTACAGGACATGATGAAAGGCGCGGACTTCAGAATATCATATTATGATTATGATTTACAGGACATGATGAATGTTATCTGTTAAAGGCGCGGACTTCAGAATATCATATTGTGATTACGATTTACAGGACATGATGAAAGGCGCGGACTTCAGAATATCATATGTGATTACGATTTACAGGGCAGGATGAAAGGAGCGGAGTTCAGAATATCATATTGTGATTACGATTTACAGGGCAGGATGAAAGGCGCGGACTTCAGAATATCATATTGTGATTACGATTTACAGGGCAGGCTGAAAGGCGCGGACTTCAGAATATCATATTGTGATTACGATTTACAGGGCAGGATGAAAGGCGCGGACTTCAAAATATACTATGATAATGAGAGAATGAAGCGGCGAAGGATCTTATGGAAAACCTCATCAATAGGCAATATGGAAAGGGAAATAAAGGAAAGATCCATAAAAAAACTTGTCATCTTATGTTGACTAAGGTACATGATATGCAGTTGCTCATCAAGTATCAGCTCAGGGGACTCCGAATGACCACCACTTTATGATGACTACCGTGCGCTATACAAGGACACGAGTTATTCAAGAATGCACCACCAAAGTAGGGTCTCTTACATCAGGCTTATCATCATAATGAGAAGAAACTACTGCATATAAATTATTGTTTCAGATTTAAAAGCAATTGTGAAAAATCAAACAGTATAGCAATATTTCCTGTGTTGTCTTTAATGAACTGTTTTCAATGCATATGAATTTTATGGGGAAGAAATTAATTCACATTCATTTGCTCATTGCATTTGATTTTAAGAGAGATAACTCTGCAATGAGATCAATCAATTATTCATTTATAAAATTTCTGTCTACATCAATGTTTTAAATCAAATTTTGATCTCATATTATTAATCTATATATTTTGAGAAGAAATTGTTTTATTTCTCATAATATTCATCGGAGATGGAGGTCTCCCTTTTTTTAACTAGGAGAGATATAATTGTATATCATATCTTAAGGTTTGTGGATGTAGTTGCTACATATGTATATTGTATAAATATGATTACATGTATTTGGTTTGTGCAGCTAGAAGCTAAAGCAAATTATACAGGGAGGAAATCCCATGTCAGTAAAATTACTTATTTACTCTGATTAATTTTTAATATATGTTAGAAAGGATTTTTGGTGTAAAGCATTTGGTGCAGTCAATTATTAATGTTAAACTGATGAAATTTCAATTAATTTGAGATTTAATGTTTGAAATTTCCTTTATTTAATGAAATTATAACAAGAAAAAATTGGTTGTGATTTTAATCATGCTTTACAGGCATTTAGTTTGACAGAGATGTAGAGGGCTATGATAAAATTTATGGCAATAGTCTAATATATTTGTTAATTATTATGTAAATAGTTTGATTTTGTTTATACAAAATTTTAATTATGTTTTAATTGTTATATAGCTTTTATATGTCAGGACAAATGAAAATAAAAATCGGTCCTGCTTCATGGCTTTTTCTTTTAAAAGAGGGCATGCAAAGATCATGTTTTAGTCTATCTGTGAGAAGGAGGGATAAAAACATGGTGATCATTTATTGTTTAACGTTACTCTGGGGAATTTTTCACTCATATGGGACATCACCACTTGCAGGTGGAGAAACGCAAATTTTGTCTTATACTCAGCACTAGGGGTCATTGAGTACTGAGGGATTTTTATATTGCCAGCACCTACTGCGACACTGGACCTTCGTTTTTGCTGGTCTCATCAAAAAGGACAGGTCTCCACATCTCACAGTGGATTTAAACCCGCAACATATGGATCAGCTCCTTTCTCTGCATCTCTAGGGCAGATGATCTAACCACTTGATCTGTAGAGACCATAATGATTGCAATGATATTTCTAATATACGTGCACAAACTCAAACTTGCCATTACCTTGTGGTAAAATTTCAAAGCAAATTGGGTGTCTAGTCTGACACTTTATCTTCATGATACATGATTACTGTATACAGGGACATTTTTGCCCCCGTTTTATTTTTGTCCCTTTCGCCGAAGCCTCTA
Organism: Saccostrea cuccullata; assembly: GCF_032062105.1. Taxonomy (NCBI): domain Eukaryota; kingdom Metazoa; phylum Mollusca; class Bivalvia; order Ostreida; family Ostreidae; genus Saccostrea; species Saccostrea cuccullata. Next base: position 5,368 of record NW_026918264.1, read on the forward strand.
TTGGGCGAATTTAAAATGCGGCGAATTCAAAGATTACAGTATCATTTCTTAAACAAAACTATACGTGGGCAAATTTAAAACGGGACAAAATTGTTTTCAATCGTGAAAGGGCGAAAACAACCCATACAGTATGTACTTCATCAAAAATTAAGAGAGTTCTTTATGTCTAATGGAAAACATCACAGAAGATGAAGATGTTCTGCATGATACCCTGAATCCACAGTCACTGAAACATTCGTCAAACTGTATGGACTCTGAAGAGGAAAACAGTAAAACAGATAACAAGCAGTTCACTACCAATGATGATGGGAAAAGGTAAACAGAAAAAGAAGACATTATATTTCACAGAATGTTTTATTTTAGTGAAATTTAGTAAGGTTCATTTAAATGATTTTTTCATCCAGAGAGAATTTGACCCCAATCTAGATGCTGATGACTGCTACAGTGATTCCGATGATGACGATTTACCAGATGTACTTACTCCATATAGACAAGGTAAGATCACGTGTCTTGTTTTTTGCATCTTCTTTTACAAAATTATATACAAATGTCTGAGAAAGAAGTTCATGTGGTCTGTTAATACCCCAAAGTGACCAATGTAAAGTACGAAACATGAATAGCAAAGAGGATCAATGCAGCCCTTTTGAAGAGCTCTAAACTTTTACTATGATCCCAAAACTCTGCTACTTTCTTACTATTCTGTGGTCCTTTTCACAAAGAATCATGACTCACTGGCAAAGACTAAAACTTTTCCCCATTTTTAAACTACGGTAATTGTCTAAGCTGCAATAATCATTTTTTACTATTTTATTATATCAATTTTTCAGAATTAAAGTAAATTATTTAGAAAAAATATATTTAACCATGTTTATAAAATAGATAATTTCAGAATGGTGAAACTTAAGTCTGTTTATGGGTAGTAAGATTTTTTGTGAAAAGGCTCACAGAACATTTCTCACCATGACTAATTGTTTAATTAATTATATACTGTAGATCACTAAATTTTTGCGAGACCTTATTTTCGCGAAATAGTCATTGACTCTTGATAAGCGAGACAAAATTTTCATGAATTGTGGTTATTTCTCTATATAATCTTAAGGAATGCTATTATACGCAAAAATTAAATTTTCACGAGCACACTGTCTCAGGAAATTGCGCGAAAATTAAGTTCTCGCGAATAAAAAGTGATTTACAGTACTGTACATGCACATATTTTGGCATGTTCAAAATTTAGTGCAATCGATGGGTATGGAGTTGATGGCGTAATCATGAATTAGCGCTACACATGTTCGTGACGTATATTCTGTTCCACTCTTTTTAACAGTAATGTCCCTTGGCCGCCATCTTTTGAGAAATACCCATAGAATCCTCACAGTAGCCTTTATTGTTTTCTGGGGGGGGGGGTCGTAACATAAAAACTGCTTGAGTCTAAGACCATACTTAAGTAAGACATAAGTACATTATTTGTCTTAAGTCCGTATCATAAACAATGCTAAGAAATACAAATATTAGCAAAACTTAGTACTTAAGTCAAAAACTTAGCATGCTTTATGTTACGACCCCCTGGTTTGTAACTTTTTCATTTGACTTGAAAAATTATGTGCATCTTGTATAATGTATAATGATTGCCCAAAAACATTAAACACTGTGGATTTATTGGAACACACTCAAATGTTTAGTAGTATATAGAGTAGAAATGCCATTTATTTCCCTTTTGGCCTTCTGGTTGACCCCGCAAAGGGACATAACTATTACAAAGTGTGGATAAGACTATTTGTCAATTAATTCTTAGCGATATTCATGAATTAGTGCATCCTTGTCTGCGCCAAAGCCACTAAAATATGAAGCCCGCTTTTTTGAGTACACATATAGTACTTGGTTACAATGTTTCGCTGGAGTCATGGATTGTTTTCAAAATTTTGAATGAAAATTTTTCTGGGCACAATAGTTGCTTCATAGTATTGCTGTGACATCACAGTGATATTGTGGAATCATTTTAATGGTTCTCCACACATCCCCAGCTCATGTTCTCATATCACTGTCTCTTTATTGAACATGTACATGTACATGAGCAAGCTTATATCTGAGAGCCTTAAAACTAGTCTGGATTTTAAATATGATTATTATACCCCCACTCTGAAGGAGAGATGGTGTACTTTTTAACCCAAGTGTGTCTGTCTAGCTGTCTGTCTCTCTTATGTCTACATGCAGTGTCTATTATTCTTAAAAAAAATTTAAAATCTGCTGTTTTTATTGAAAAAAATGGACACATTTTTGGGGTTCTCACCATTTTTTATGCCATGTGTTCCATTGCATGTTTATGATTAGGGTGTCGCTCTAAATACTGTAAAATCACAAATTCGTGGGGTCAAATTTTCGAGGTTTTAGGGAGAAATTTTGGTTTGTGGGGATTTGAATTCTTGGATGGAGAATTAATATTTATTAGTAATGCATATCAAATTTTATATTTTGTGGTGGTCTTGAATTTGTGGGTCTCTCCAAACCTTGAAAAACAACTAAAAACCCCCTACGAACGTTAGTGATTTCAAAGTATACTGCATATTTTTCCCATGACAGAAACCTTCATTTTAAATCATTTATAACTACTATCTTTCTTATATCAGTTATTTTTATAATACTTTATTTATAACTTATATACAAAACAGCACAGTTTTACATCTTACTGCAGATATTTAACTTTCTTCACTTGTTTGTTTCCATTTTGAGCAACGAACAAATTCGCAATTGTATCTGTACACAGTCCCCAGGGATCACTCAGTCCACAGTCTATATAACGGAGGAACTGTCCATCCTGGTCTATGATGTGGACACAGTGATTGTCATAATCAGCTGTAAGGATGTGACTCTGACTGTCTGTCGTGATTCCTACTGGACGGAATGGTTCATTCTTTGGAGTAGGAGTATGTCCAGTGTACCTGAATCTTAGTTTCCCGGCCTGATTGACCACCACTACTGCTCCAGCTGCAATGTCAGACACACAAATATCCAGGTTCCTGTTCTCAGTAATGTATCTGTAATAAGGACCAGATGAATAGAGAGGTTTACGTTTATCATCAAACTGAATGGTTTGTTTCTCTGTGGAGCCAGAGTAACGGACAACTTTTGTTTGTCTGTCATTATCACTTTCCATGATAACCAGGAGGTCACCAGAGGAGGTACTACAGACTCCGTAAGGTTTCCAGTTCTGTAGTCTGATCACCTTCTCTATCTTCTCATTCTTCACAATGTTCACAGTTCTATCATCACTATAAACTAGATCTCCACTTTTTGTCACTGCTATGCCAGATGGCATCTTCCCTGACTTGGTTTTGATTGACTTGAGTAGTGATCCCTGACTGATGCTGTAGAGTTTCATGGTACTGTCACTTCCACTTGTCCAGATATCTTCATCACTCAGACAGGCCACATTGTAAAGGCTTCTATACCCAGTGTTTATGGTGGTGACAGTCTCTGGTTCATCAAGCAGCTGTTTGACTAGAGGAGAGGATCCAGCTTCTGGTGATTTCTGTGTTGTCTTCATGCTGTAGCCATGTTTAACTGAAGTTAAAGAACTTGATGATAAGATTCCAAATAGTTTGAAAAGTTCTTCTTTGTGTATTTTTTGGGGCATGAATTTGGGTAAAGATGGCATTATTTTCTCTGGAAGATTTTTATATATATGTACACTGGATGTGACACTAAATAGTTCTGACAAGTCCTTTGTGTCTGTAGCAATGTCAATTGTATCGATTTCTCCCTTGATGTCAGACATAGTCTTGTTTATTTCATCCAGATGTTTCTGTAGAGTTTGTAACTGTGTGTTTTTTATCTCATCAACTTCAGTTTTAAGTTTCTTGACAAGTTTGTCAATTTCTCTGTGCCAGTCCTCTCCATGTTTTGTTATGGCTGTTGAGAGATCTCCATATTCCTTTTCTAACTGACTCATTCTGTTTTGTACATCAGAGGCAATGTCCTGGTAGGTGGGGTAAATGGTTCCATTTAATTCATTTCTTTCTTTTGTTATTCTTTCTTTCTTTTCATCCAGAACTCGCAAGATTTTAGATAATTCATGACCTAAATGTTCATTTGATTCAATGCAGCTGATGCAGACTGGAATGTCACATTGCTTACAGTACATGACACTTTGTTGTTTTTCATGAGTTGTACATCCAGGGTATAGGGGGGTAGATTTCCTGGACTGAAATTTGACGACTTTGTGGTCTTTGGATTCATCTGTTGAGATGTGTTCTCCCACACAGGCCTTACACAGGTTGACAAGACATGTATCACAGTGCATCTGTACCACAGCGGTCTCACACAGGTCACATCGTATCACGTCCTGGGCACTGGTACGGGGGTCCATCATTAGATTTTGTTTCTAAAGCATAAAAATTAAACATTAATGATAAATCCATGTACTGGCAGTGTTTGAAACTCGCTGTAAAATTAGCTAGACATGCAGGGCTGATTGCTAGTGAAAGTTGTCATCCCTGCCAAAAATGTACTAGCCCGAAAAAAAATCTTTTATAAGTTTGTTTTAGTAGTAATGTGAATGGGGCCAGCTCACTATATAATCTACCCGGGACCTCTAGGCTGATGAATTTTACTCAATTCTTTGCTTGTTAACATTACACTTAGCAACCAGTAATATTAGTTGATTTGAGAAAGTCTACTCAAATATCTTTATTTTGATTTATGGAAAAATTTTACATTTCCAGTGGGGCGTCGATACGTGCAGATCTGTTTGGCCATAACAAATATCTGTCTCGAGCAGTCAGACGCAGGGTTTTTAAACACTGGTAATGGGTTTGTGGGTAAGATGCATTAGGCAGATATAGATGGACAAATTTTGTAATTTCATACCAAGAGCATTTTTTTTCAAAAGAAAGGGTGAAGGCTAACAAAATTCACAAACAAAAAAAACTCAAAAAAAACCCAAAAACATAAAATGCCCAAAGTCATCGTCTTGGGGGGAGGGGGGGGGTCTTACACAAAGTTTTCTGTAAATCTTTATTTAAGAATTTGCCAGAGTTTAACTTTGAGGCAACAAAAAGTGGAGAAACCAATTAAGCAATGTGTTTAGGAAAAATTTCATATTAAAAATCAGCAAAGGACTATTGTCCAAAACTAGAGGTACTCTGAGCAATGAGCTCACTAAATGATACCCTCTGCCTCCCATAATGTCCTGTTTTGCTATTGTTTTACGGTTACGTGTAAAGAGGAATAACTCTGTGATATCAAATTTCATCAAGAAGCTTTTATATTTGACGTCATAGGATATAAATATAGAATATAATGGCAATGGAAACCTAAAATACGTGTTGAATAAAAAAGTAACATAGGAGGTGCACAATGGCAATATGTAATAAAGATTCGGTGAAAGTTTCATTAAATTATACTCCTTAGTATAAGAGGAGTTGTGGATAAGAGATAAAGCGTAACAGAAATTTTTCTTCCAATAATTAAAGACTATGAGAATTCATTTTCAGTGATTTTGTGAACATTTCATAATCACAGAAAAAACCTCCTCTATTTCCTACCTGACTTCAGTAATGGCGGCCGTCCTTGATCGATTTCCAAGTGCAGTCTCTATACACTCTAATTATGTGACACACCTGTATTATCTACCTGTCAGGTGTTTATACTTCCTGGTCTAGAAGGGGATTTAAATACCTTGCTTAATTCAAATGTTGTTTAAAATGCAAGATTTATTTCATAAAATATATGTAGACCAATTCCTTTTTAATTGCATGGATTCATCATAACTGTCCCATACTTTCACAAAAGCTAGCTAAATGCACTTTCTCCACAAGTAATATAATCGGACCAATTACAAGCTAACTTGCCACAAAGTGTCAAAGAGTGCTGAAGAAATACTGGTAGATGTAGCTTTCATGAAATTGGTTTAAAACTTCAGTAATTTTTTAGCCCAAAATGTTACAATTTGGGTAATAAGGAAAAGATGAAATAGATATAAATTTGCATTTTACTACTAAATACTAGAGTCATCTAATATTTGTGATGCATTTTACTTGTAAAGAACACATTCCAATCCACAGAAAGTGTTTTGATTTCTCAGTTATATTGCTTTTAATTTCATATTACAAATGAAGGTACAATTATCATCACAAAGGATTTTAATTTTGTTCTAATTGTAAGCTCATCTTGACGAAGTCGAGATGAGCTTATGCTATACCCCCGGCGTCGGCATTCCAGATTAAAGTTTTAGGAGCAAGTCCTTTCCCAAGTAATTATAAGCCCTACCTGAACCAACTTGAATGGATAGTGCATCTAGGGATAGACACTACCAGACTTGCTTCGGTTGCTGGATCTGACCTACGTTTTCCAGATGAGTAACCAGGTTAAAATTTTTGGAGCAGGTCCATTCCCAAGTAACTATAAGCCCTACCTGAACCAAACTTGCACGGATGATGCATCTAGGGATGGACACTACCAGACTTGCTTCAGATGCTGGATCTGTCCTATATTTTCCATACAAGAGACCAGGTTACACTTTTTGGGAACAGATCAATCCAATTAATTGAACTTCAAGTCCTTGATATCTGCAGTATTAACAAAGTAATGAATATTTATTTGCACCATACATGTTTTTCATGCTACACACGTAGAAATGTCTATATGCCATGTAAGAGGTTAAACAGAACTTGCAAGAATATTGTTGTCGGGATAAATACTGTAAACCAGCTTTTATTCGCGGTGAGAACTTTTCGCGAAATTCGTCATCGCGAATATTTCTCACTGCGAACCGGTCCTCATAGTATATTTGTCTATTATAAACAGATGCAAATAGGCTTGATTGCGAACTGGTTTATCCCTTGTTAATAGCGAAATAAAGTCGTCGCGAAAAAAAGTTGGTTTACAGTACTAACTACCCTATTAAGAAAATATGAGGTGAGATTTGCATTACCTAAACTAATAACACTTGTTGAGGTGAGCTTCGTAATCTTTGATTACCTATGTTTTGTATTTCAGTGACAATTGAGAAGAAAGACATTGTATGGGTAAAGTGGAAGGGGTGTCCTGTCTGGCCAGCTGTTGTAAGTACACTGTTATTAATCAACACAACACTAGGGCAATGTACACGTCTTTAAATTGTAGTACATGTACGATGGTTGTCCGTAAAGTTCGTGGACAAGCCAAAAATGAAATGAAAGTTGTGTCATTGATATTTATTATTAGCCTATTTCTAATACTTTAATATTTGTGATTTGAAAAATGCGAAATTTAATTCAATTTCAAATGATTAATAACAATTATGGCTTCTTAATTAGACTTGGAATGGAGACCTCCGCCGCTCCACAAAATTTTAATTAAAAAAATATTCATCAGTTTATAATTTTCATTTGTTTTTTATAAAATTCTGCAAAAATCTGGAAGAATTTTTATATCATGAGGTTCACAGAAGTTAGGGAACGACCATTTGATTCTGAGGGGGAGCCTAGCAAATTTTTTTGAGACGGATTATTTATTTTCATGCCTGTCAAGGACAGATTATTTATTTTCAAGATTATCGAGGACAGATTATTTATTTTCTTCTTTGTCTTACGTACCTTGATCGATTGTTTCTAAAAGACTAATCATTTATATACCATAGGCGGATACAGGAGGGGGGGGGGGGGGCGTGTATTACTTCGTTAAGGCAAGAGGTCTGGGGCCGCCTTAAGGCCCCCAGTGGGTCCTGGGCGAAGCACTGGTGGAGGCCAAGGGAAGGAAATTCCGCAGAAGCTCTTGGGTTTTCGGGTATTTTAAGAGTAAAACCAGGACAATTATAGTGGTATTGGTTATTATGTAGCAAAGTATAACATTATTAATATTGGTCATATAATTTGAATGAAGGGGGTCCAGGGGGCGAAGCCTCCTGAAGCTCGTGAATTTTTGTGTATTTTAAGAGTAAAACCAGGCACAATTATGTAGGAATTGGTTAGTTATGTTCCAAAGTATGACATAATTAATACTAGTCATATCTTACTTTGAATGAAGGGGGCCCAGGGGGCGAAGCCCCCTGAAGCTCTTGGGTTTTTGTGTATTTTAAGAGTAAAACTAGGCACAAAAATATTGGTATTGTACTAAAGTATGGCAATATTAATATAATTCATATCATACTTTGATATTTTAGGGGATCCTGGGTCATACACATGTATGCCTTCCTTAAATTTGCCACTGTATACCTTGAATTAATTAATCGGGAAGTATAATTCTTTGACAAGAAAATTTATCTTTTGTGGTGTTTAAGAATTGGCTTGTATTTAAAGTGATTCATCACATCTACTGAGTGCACATTGTCATGTTGAACAACTGACTACAAGTATCCAGTCTGGTAATCTGATTTTATTAATTGGTTCTTAAATGGCGAGCGAAGCGAGCCAAAAAAAATGCTGAATTAAAGATTCTGAGGTTAAATTACACGGAAATAAAGAGGTATTTTCACAATATTTGAATATCATAAGTCAAGGTCAGATTATTTATTTTCTTTGCAGAGGAGGACAGATTATTTATTTTCTACACTTTCAGGGACAGATAATTTATTTCCAAAATCTGCCAGCCCCCCCCCCCTCAAAATCAAATGGTCGTCCCCTTATCACATCAAACCTACAAAATTTGAATGTTCAAAGTTTGGAAATGGCTGAGCAATCCAAGTTAGAACATATTAAGACGGATCTGAATCATTCAAGAAAGGGACCTTTTAGCAATAGGTGGAGCAGTGATAAAATGTTACGAAGATATTCAGAAAAAAACATCGAGACCAATACATTCTGTAAACAATCGGGAAAACATAGTAAAAGAAGCCGTTCATCAGTATGTAAGTGGCATATAATGTTTTCGGACAGAAGAAACAGTTTACAGGATGACATGTGTGAAGGAAAACCATCATTCTGAGATTTCGTTGCTGTAAAAATAATAATTTCGTAACTTGATTTTGCTGTATATTTCTGTTAAAAATCGTCTTTACACGAACATAGGTTCGATGATTGAAGAATATGAGGCAAGCATTGTTAAATATTAATTTAGGGATGAAACCTGAACATTTTATGTACATTTTTATGATCGTTTAAAGCGACATAAGAAATGCATTGAGGAACACAGTGACTATGTTGAGAAAAGTTACATGTGCTTGTATTAATTAAGCTTTTGATG
>NW_026918265.1:0-14354 GCF_032062105.1 Saccostrea cuccullata
CTAAAACTTTAAATAGGTATAACTCCCTTGGTTATCAACCAAACAGGATGGGATTTGGAACATAGATAGATATAATGGACTTCTACAAGAAAGTATGGTCACCATACACATGCATACACGTGTATGTACGTGCGCTGCAATCTGATTGGCTTAAACTTTAAATAGGTATAACTCCCTTGGTTTTCAACCAAACGGGGTGGGATTTAGAACATAGATAGCTGTAATGGACTTCTACAAGAAGGTATGGTCAACATGCTCATGTATGCACGTGCGTGCACGTGAAATTAGTAAAATCAAAAATACTCTTGAATGAGCGTATTTTTTAACACTTTTGAATTAAATACTTTCATATTTAGTATATTAAAATATATAGATTGTGTAGACATGATGATATGGTCATTATGCACATGCATTCACAAGCGCACGCGTGCAACGCTAAAATTTGAATGAACTTGGTAGACTTCTGGGTAAACGTTGTTAAAGTCTCAAATCCATAGCGTTTGTCTTATTTAATGAAGCTTACATGTACAAGGAATATGGCACAAAAAGGGAGTTGGGGAGCGTTTGGGGAACATCTGTAACGGTCCCCGTTACAATTAGCACTAGTTTGACTTTGCTTCTTTACACATATTGTTCATCAGTTTGATGTCGTAGATGGATGTTAACAGATTTTCTGTTGTGTTTCAATTTTAAATCGAACAGGAATACTTGATGTGACCATCAGTTGAAAATCAGTGGAGAAAAACAATATTTATGAAAAAATAAGAGAAGTTTTTCTATGTCTATTAGAATGTCAAATATTCAATTTTTATGCACCAACATAGAGTCAGGTTATTATGTGCGTACGTATTGCGATATGTTTGTTTACTCTGTCCGACAAAAAATCACGTGATCATGGATCAAAACAGGATTTTAAAATATACAATGAACAAGAACAGAATGCTATTCCATGAAAATAATTAAGTATGCATAGATTGTGGTGGACGTGTTTTCCATCAGAGGTGCTAGGAAATATTTCAAATTCACTTTGATTTTCACTGCTCGGAGAAGGTTTTCGTCTTTTGAACCTTTGAGAACTCAATATAACTGAAACCAGTTAAGCACAATGAAGTAATATGTAACAAGTAAAGTAAGTGTTAAACAAATCACATGACCATCTTTAAATTAACAAACCATTTAAAAATTGACCCTATTTTCTTCTTTATATGGATGACTTAATTTGTTGTGTGTTTAGTGCTGAAAGGTGTGCTTATTGCTGGTTGTTTTTCGAATGTTTGTTGTGTTTGTATTGACTTGCCTGTTTTCCCTCTATATCTTTTACACATTTATGAAAATGAAAGGGTGAAGAAATGTTAAAACCACGTTCCTTCTTTTATTCCAAACCGCTTTGAGAAATTGATGACTTCAGATTTCACATTTTGTCATACCTTTAAAGGTAACACAAAGCAATATTACATCGCTCGCGTGGCGCAGTGGTTAGAGCGTCTGCTCTAGAGTCGCGAAGTAAGGAGACAATCCTGACGTCGCGGGTTCGAATCGCATTGTGGGACGTGAAGACCGTATAAACCGAGGTCCCGTGTCGCAGTAGGTGCTGGCACAAAAAAGATCCCTCCCTGCTCAATGGCCCTGAGTGCCGAGCAAAGGACAAAATTTGCAGCTCTTCACCGGCAAGTGGTGGCGTTTCCATTATAGTGAAAAATTCTCGAGAAGGACGTTAAACAACATACAATCAATAAATCAAATCATATTTACAATTTTCATGAATCCAAAACCAGAAAAAGCGTATTTTCTTAATGTCTGTAAACCTTTATTCGTAGGGAATGTTGATATTATTGGTTCGTCACATTTTAGTTTATTTAATCATGGTTTAGAATTAGGCTTCAGATGTTCACAAGTAAGAATAAATAGGCTTTGTTCATTGATTATCAGTCTTTCATTATAGATTTTAAAATTGTTTTTGCATGATTATTTTCTTGTAAAATAAAGTTAAATAATATTACCAGTGATCAACAAATACAGTCAAATGTATAATTTTTATTAATATTAAAGAATTTTACGAGTAGTAAAGGATTTAATGGGAAGTAAAGAATTTTTTTTCATCTTTTTACAGAAGTTTTACATTATTGCAACAAATTGTTATTTGTTTAATTTATACACAGTGTTCATCTTAATTCATTTTTGAAAGCATTAACGTCATGAAGCAACATGTATGCAATGTAAGGTATCAAGAATAGATTACAATATTCAGAAATGCTTGTACATTTAATATTTTCAAAACTGATAATTATGTTCCCCAAACGAAGTTGGGGAACATATTGTTTTTACTCTGTTTCTTATTATTATTTTTCTTCTTCCTGGGTACTTATTTGTCCGCGAATGATCTTGTAAACTGTTCATCTGATGTAGGTAAAACCTTTTTAGGGTAAGTAGACATGTTATGTAGATTTGCGGAATCAAGGTCATTTCTCGCGCACGTGCTTGCAAGAGCGCGCACGTGCATCATGTAAAATGACCAATATAATTGATATAGCCGTAACCTTTCTATTTTTTGATGAAATGTGTTGAAAAACAGAATATAAGAATATATTAGTATTATAGACAAGAGGACTTGGTCAAATTATCATGAACTCACGCGCATGCACGTGCGCTTTGCTCTGATTGGCTGAAACAAAAATCTCAATATCTTATTCGTTTTTTGACAAAATAATTTGAAATTTAAAACATAGTCATGCATTAAAATATCCTACGATATGACATAAAATAATTTTTAAAAAAAACACGCGCATGCACGTGCGCTGCAATCTGATTGGCTAAAACTTTAAATGGCTATAACTCCGTTGGTTTTCAGCCAAACAGGAAGGGATTTAGAACATAGATCCTCTTTATGGACCCCTACAAGAAGGTATGGTCATCAAGCACATGCATGCATGTGCGTGCACGTGCAATTCATATAATTACAAATGCACTTGATTTAGCGCATTTTCGAATACTTTTTGATTAAATGCATTGATATCAAGTACATGAAAATGAATTAATAGTGTAGATACAATGATATTGTCATTCCGCATATGCATGCACATATGCGCACGTGCAATGCAAAAATTTGCTATATACTTGGTATACTTAAGCAAAAACTTTGTTAAAGTTTAAGATGCAGAGAGTTTAGTTTATTTGATGAAACTTAGAGGGAATGAGGCACCAAAATGAAGTTGGGGAGCGTTTGGGGAACATCTGTAACGGTTCCCGTTACAATTAGCACTAGTTCTTATTATTAAGGTCTTCCCACTTCCTTCGGAAGACCTTATTGTTTTCCTTCTGTTTTTTATTATTATTATTATTATTATTATTATTATTATTATTATTATTATTCTTTTTTCATAGTACAGCCGATATCTCAGCTATGCGTGGACAGATTTCAAAGATTTTCTCAAGGAAGATGCATCATGAGAATATCTCCAGACGTGTTTTTCATTTTTTCGAAAATCACTTTTGTTTGCGATTTTTGGGGATTTTTGTATTTTTTAAAAGGCATTTTGTCCAGCAGTTTTCTCGAGAACGGCTAAAGATATGAAAGTGAAACTCACTGAGGTGATAGAACATCGAACTCCGTTATGGGCAACGACATTTATTTTTCGTCATCGGCGCTTCCGGTCGCAAACGGAAGTGAATTCAAAAAGTCCCATTTTTCAACTTTTTTATTTTTCAATATTTTTCTTTAGGATTTACAGGGTTTATAGTGTGTCTTATGAGAATTCTAAATATGTGTTCAGTATCTTGATGCGTGCATATATTGAAACGATATGACCGAACCAAACTTTGTCCTACTGTCGGGGGTTCGAATCCCGCTTGGGGCGTTGCAAAAAATTTTTCTTTGTTTTTGTATTTTTTTCTTTTGCAAATTACTTTTCTCTCTTTTATTACATGTATGGAAGATTTTACCGAATTTTAAAAGCTATATTTTGAGATATTTTGTGAGATAACTATAATAATTATGATCTGTGTTGAGAGACTACTGTAAATGAACGTAAACGAAAAAAATACATTCTGAAATCTATTTCTTGTGATGACACAGCATAGAACTCTAAAGAAAAGTGGGTCGGAAGACCTGCTTGTTGCTTTAGCAACAAGAACGCATCTAGTTATTATTATTTTTCTTCCTGGGAAAATTTTGTCCGCGAGTGATCTTGTAAACTACACATTCGACTTAGGTGAAACCTTTTTAGGGTAAGTAGGCATGTTATGTAGATTTGCGGAATCAAGGTCATTTTGCGCGCACGTGCTTGCAAGAGCGCGCACGTGCAAAACTTGAAATGACCAATATATAATGGATATAACCGTAACTTTTTTATTTTTAGACGAAATATTTTGAAACTCATAATGTAAGGATATATGAGTAGTATGCACAAGATGACATGGTCAAAATAGCCAGATCGCACGTGCAAGCACGTGCGCTTCGCTCTGATTGGCTGAAACTAAAGTATCAATATCTTTCTTGTTTTTTGATAAAATCATTTAAAATTTTGAACATAGTCATACATTAGGGAGATCTACAGCCCGTAATAAAAGAAATATCATGAAAACATGTGCATGCACGTGTGCTTGCAAGAGCTCGCACGTGCAACACGAGAAATGTCCAATATAATTGATACAGACGTAACTATTTAAATTATTGATGATATGCTTTAAAACTCATATTAGAAGTATATATTAGAAGCATAGACAAGATGACATGGTCAAAAAAGCAAGATCTCACGCGCATGCACGTGCGCTTCGCTCTGCTTGGCTGAAACTAAGTCTCAATATCTTTCTTGTTTTTTGACGAAATCCTTTGAAATTTTAAACATAGGCATGTATTAGGATATCCTACAATAAGATGTATAGCAAATATCATGAAAACGCGTGCATGCACGTGCGCTGCAATCTGATTGGCTTATGCTTTAAATAGCTATATTTCCCTTGGTTTTCAACCAAACAGGATGGGATTTGGAACATAGATAGATATAATGGACTTCTACAAGAAGATATGGTCACCATGCACATGCATACACGTGCATGTACGTGCGCTGCAATCTGATTGGCTGAAACTTTGAACAGCTATAACTCTCTTGGTTTTCAACCAAACGGGGTGGGATTTAGAACATAGATAGACGTAATGGACTTCTACAAGATAGTATGGTCGCCATGTTCATGTGAGCACGTGCGTGCACTTGAAATGAGTAAAATCAAATATACAATTGAAGTAGCGTATTTTTTAATACTTTCGGATTAAATACTTTGATATTTAGTATATTAAAATTTATAGATTGTGATGACAAGATTATATGGTCATTACGCACGTGCATTCACATGCGCACGCGTGCAATGCTAAAATTTGAATGAAATTGGTACACTTCTGGGTAAACGTTGTTAAAGTCTCAAATGCATAGAGCTTGTCTTATTTAATGAAGTTTATAGGGAATATGGCACCAAAAGGGAGATGGGGAGCGTTTGGGGAACATCTGTAACGGTCCCCGTTACAATTAGCACTAGTTAAGGTCTTCCGTCCTCAGCGGAAGACCTTCTTGTTATTTGTTTGTTTCTTTTCCACTGTTTTTCTTATTATTTTTTTTCTTACCGATTTTGTGCACGCGATTTCTCAAAAACGGCTGGTTATATTTTTATGAAACTTTCAGGTCTGATAGAACATAAAAAAAACTTGATGCATTTTTTTCCATTTTGATGACGTCACTTCCGGTTCGAAGATTTTCGCAATTTTGTGATTTTTAAGGGTCATTTTGTCCGTCGCTCTTCTTAAAAACCGCTCATCACAGGAAGATGAAACCTTTTCTAGAAGATAGAGCAACAAATGTAGATTTGCATTGTGTTGTTAACTTTCACCGGAAGTACTGCACGTTAACGCTCGGTATGGTCTGAAAAAAGTCATATTGAGCGTTTCAAAATTTCTTACACTTTTTCTATTATATCGTTTTACTTGTAAATATTTTGTTAAAACATATAGAACAAAAATTGTGAAAAATTCTGAGATCTTTCAAATGATATCTCGAAAAAAGGGCTGGCCCCTAAAATTAGGGATCTAGAGGGGCCAAAAGTTTTTACTTGATATCTCGAAAAGTATTGAGAATTTGTAATACTTCAAAGAAGCAAAGTTGTTCAAAATGACAAGCTTAATCTACATGAGTCGTCCAAATACGTCCGGCCTAGTCACTTCCGGCCAAACCGGAAGTAATCAAAAACGCGTATTTTTGCCCTTTTTGTCAAGTTTTTTGGGTAACATATGTCTCTGGGAGCATAAGAATTAATTTACCGTCCGTCGTCGTCACTTCCGGTTAAACCGGAAGTAACAAAAATTGCCTATTTTTGCAATAATTAACATAGCTTTAGAGGATTCAAACCATTTTTTGGCGTTATTTCTCATTTTTGTTGAAAATGAAAGCTACTTCCGGTCAAACAGGACGGAAGACCTACTCGTTGCTTTGCAACGAGCTTTGCTCTAGTTATTATTATTTTTCTTCTTCCTGGGTACTTTTTTGTCCGGGAGTGATCTTGTAAACTACACATCCGACTTAGGTAAAACCTTTTAAGGGTCAGTAGGCATGTTATGTAGATTTGCGGAACGAAGGTCATTTTGCGCGCACGTGCTTGCAAGAGCGTGCACGTGCAACACGAGAAATGACCGATTTAATTGATATAGGCGTAACTTTTCACATTTTTGATGAAATGCTTTGAAACTCATAATATAAGGATATATTAGTAGCATAGACAATATTATATGGTCAAAATAGCAAGATCTCACGCGCATGCACGTGTGCTTCGCTTTGATTGGCTGAAACTAAAGTCTCAATATCTTCCTTGTTTTTTGACGAAATCCTTTGAAATTTTGAACATAGCCATACATTATAATATCCTACAACATGATATATAGCAATTATCATGAAAACACGTGCATGCACGTGCACTGCAATCTGATTTGCTTCAACTTTAAATAGCTATAACTCCCTTGATTTTCAATCAAACAGGATGGGATTTGGAACATAGATAGATATAATGGACCTCTACAAGAAGGTATGGTCACCATGTACATGCATACACGTGCGCGTACGTGTGCTGCAATCTCATTGGCTGAAACTTTAAACAGCTATAACTCCCTTGGTTTTCAACCAAACGGGGTGGGATTTATAACATAGATAGATGTAATAGACTTCTACAAGAAGGTATGGTCATCATGCTCATGTATGCACGTGCGTGCACGTGAAATGAGTAAAATCCAAAAGACACTTGAATGAGCGTATTTTTTAATACTTTTGGATTAAATACTTTAATATTTAGTATATCAAAATATATAGATTGTGTAGACAATATGATATGGTCATAACGCACATGCATTCACACGTGCACACGTGCAATGCTAAAATTTGAATGAACTTGGTACACTTCTGGGTAAACGTTGTTAAAATCTCAAATGCATAGATTTTGTCTTATCTAATGGAGCTTACAGGGGATATGGTACCAAAAGGGAGTTGGGGAGCGTTTGGGGAACATCTGTAACGGTCCCCGTTACAATTAGCACTAGTTATTATTATTAAGGTCTTCCGTTTCCAACGGAAGACCTTATTGTTTTCGTTCTGTTTCTTTTTCCCTCTTCTTATTAGGGTCTTCCGTCTTCAGCGGAAGACCCTTCTATTATTCTATTGTTTCTTTTTCACTTTTATTATTATTCTTGCCTTTTCTTCTTACAAATTTTGTGCAGAAGATTTCTCAGAGATGGCTCGACCGATTTACTTGAAATTTTCAGAGAAGATGTATCTTCATCTAAACCTTATACTTTTTTTCATTTTTTTGAAATTCACTTCCGGTCGGAAGTTATCGCCCTTTGATCGAAATTTAGAGGACCTCCTTGTCTGCGATGGAGCTCGAAAACGGCACAAGCTAGAAAGCTGAAATTTTCAGTGATGATAGAGGACATGTTGCCATGTTGCACCTGGGTCAGGATATTTTCCGTAAGTTCCAAGTATGGAAGCCCGATAGGGGTCGAAATTTAGGACACGATTCATGACTGATTTTTTGCGACATTTTGTATCATATCTTTTAAAGTGTAATTATTTTGTTAAAACATACTGCGCAATATTTGTGCAGAATGACAAGATCTTTAAAATGATATCAAGAAAAAAGTGCTGACTCATCATATTAGGGGCCAAAAGGGGCTAAAAGTCTTTTTATAATAACTCTTTAACAGTCCATATTTTGTTATACATTATTGAAGCAAAAATGTTTGTCTCAACATTTTACAACTATATATTATGATTTTAATGTCGTATAATACGTGATTAGGGGCCAAAAGGGGCCAGATTGCTAAATCTTTGACGCTTTATATCTCGAAAATGAGAAATATTTTGACAAGTAATATTGAATAAAAGATGTTCAAAATCATGTTCTAAACAATATGCAACCTTTCATTTTTCGCTAAAAGTCCCCATTAGGGAGTTGAAGGGTTGGCCCCTAAATGTCTCTTTTGCAAATAACGCGAAAACCAAAAAGAATCCCTGAATAGTTGTTGAACAAAAAATGTTTAAAATCCTAAGAGCTTCAAGATGAAATCAAGAAAAAGGGGCTGGGCACTCAAATTAGGGGCCAAAAGGGGCTTAAAATCTTTTTTCGATAACTCTTTAACAGTCAATATTTTGTTATACATTACTGAAGCAAAAATGTTTGTCTTAACATTTTACAACTATATATTATGATTTTAATGTCGTATAATACATGATAAGGGGCCAAAAGGGGCCAGAATGCTAAATCTTTGACGCTTTATATCTCAAAAGTGAGAAATATTTTGACAAGTAATATTGAACAAAAGATGTTCAAAATCATGTTCTAAACAGTATGCAATCTTTCATTTTTTGCTAAACGTCCCCATTAGGGAGTTGAAGGGTTGGCCCCTAAATGTCTCTTTTGCAAATAACGCAAAAACCAAAAAGAATCCCTGAATAGTTGTTGAACAAAAAATGTTTAAAATCCTAAGAGCTTCAAGATGAAATCAAGAAAAAGGGGCTGGGCACTCAAATTAGGGGCCAAAAAGGGCTTAAAATCTTTTTTCGATAACTCTTTAACAGTCAATATTTTGTTATACATTACTGAAGCAAAAATGTTTGTCTTAACATTTTACAACTATATATTATGATTTTAATGTCGTATAATACATAATAAGAGGCCAAAAGGGGCCAGAATGCTAAATCTTTGACGCTTTATATCTCAAAAGTGAGAAATATTTTGACAAGTAATATTGAACAAAAGATGTTCAAAATCATGTTCTAAACAGTATGCAATCTTTCATTTTTTGCTAAACGTCCCCATTAGGGAGTTGAAGGGTTGGCCCCTAAATGTCTCTTTTGCAAATAACGCGAAAACCAAAAAGAATCCCTGAATAGTTGTTGAACAAAAAAGTGTTCAAAATGCTAAGAGCTTTCAGATGAAATCACAAAAAAGGGGCTGGGCACTTAAATTAGGGGCCAAAAGGGGCTTAAAGTCTTCAATCGATAACTCTTTAGTTGGTAATATTTTGTAATACATTACTAGGCAAAGATGTTTATCTCAACCATTTACAACTATTTATCATGATTTTCATGTCGTATGGTACGTAATTAGGGGCCAAAAGGGGCTAGAATGCTAAATCTTCGACGCTTTATATCTCAAAAATGAGAAATATATTGATAAGTAATATTGAACAAAAGATGTTCAAAATCATGTTCTGAACAATATGCAATCTTTTATTTTTCGTTAAACGTCCCTATTAAGGAGTTGAAGGACTGGCCCCTAGCTATTTCTTATGTGAATAACTCAAAAACGAAAAAAAATCTCTGAATAGTTGTTGAACAAAAAGTCATCAAAATCATTAGAGCTTTCAGATGATATGAAGGAAAAAGGGCTGATCCCTAATGATTGGGACCGTGAGGGGCCAAAAGTTAATTTTTTGAAAGTCTTTAATGTTCAATGTCTTTTTACAGATTATGGAAAATCATTATTTTAGAATGAAAATCTCAATCAAAATCTTATCTCATCTTATCAAGAATCGGACGGAAGACCCACTCGTTGCTCGCAACGAGATCGTATCTAGTTTTTATTATTATTCTTACAGATTTTGTGCACGCGAGTTCTCAGAAACGGCTTGATGGATTTTCAGGAAATTTTCAGATCTAATAGATATTGATATGAACCTTATTGGAATTTTTTTATACTGAGATTGCCACTTCCGGTCGTGAGATATGGACGTTTTTCTGATTTTCAGAGGGTCTGCTTGTCCTGGTAACTCCTCCTAAATGACTCGAGATAATGAGTTGAGATTTTCAGTGTAGATAGAGGATGAATTGTAGAAGTGCCATTTTGAGACTATATCTATCCAGTGCAAAAGGCACCAAAGCTCGCCTGATTAAAAAATGGCTCAAAAATATCTCACACAATTTGGCACATTTTGTTTCATATCTTCATACCTGTTCATAATTTCTTAAAATATATTGAAGAAAAAATGTGCAAAATCACAAGACCTTTCATTTGATATCAAGAAAATGGGACTGACCCCTCGAATTAGGGGCTCAGAGGGGCCAAAAGTCTTTTATCTATAACTCTCTAATAATCAGTATTTTGTTATACATTACTGAAGCAAAAGTATTTATCTTAACAATTTGCAACAATATATTATAAAATTTTGATCATATGTTACGTAATTAGGGGTCACAAGGGGCCAGAATTTCAAATATTTGACGCTCTATATCTCAAAAAGGGGGAATATTTTGATAAGCAATATTGAACAAAAGATGGTCAGAATAATATTCTTAACAATATGCATACTTTGAATTTTTGTAGATTGGCCCCATTAAGGACTTGCAGGGGTGGCCCCTAAATATTTCCATTTAGCATATCTCAACAACGAACAGAAATCTCTGAATAGGTGTTGAACAAAAAATCTTCAAAATCACAAAACCTTTCATTTGATATCAAGAAAAAGGGGCTGACCCCTCAAATTAGGGGCTCAGAGGGGCCAAAAGTCTTTCATCTTTAACTCTCTTATGATCAGTATTTTGTTATACATTACTGAAGCAAAAGTATTCATCTTAACAATTTGCAAGAATATTTGATAAAATTTGGATCATATGTTACGTAATAAGGGGTCACAAGGTGCCAGAATATCAAATCTTTGACGCTCTATATCTCAAAAAGGGGGGTTATTTTTATGAGCAATATTGAACAAAAGATTATCAAAATAATGTTTTCAACAAAATGAATACTTTGAATTTTTGTTAATCAGCCCCATTAAGGACTTGTAGGAGTGGCCCCTAAATATTTCCATTTAGTATATCTCAACAACGAAAAGAAATCTCTGAATAGGTGTTGAACAAAAAATCTTCAAAATCACAAAACCTTTCATTTGATATCAAGAAAAAGGGGCTGACCCCTCAAATTAGGGGCTCAGAGGGGCCAAAAGTCTTTCATCTTTAACTCTCTAATGATCAGTATTTTGTTATACATTACTGAAGCAAAAGTATTCATCTTAACAATTTGCAACAATATATCATAAAATTTGGATCATATGTTACGTAATTAGGGGTCACAAGGGGCCAGAATTTCAAATATTTGACGCTCTATATCTCAAAAAGGGGGAATATTTTGATAAGCAATATTGTACAAAAGATGGTCAGAATAATATTCCTAACAATATGCATACTTTGAATTTTTGTAGATTGGCCCCATTAAGGACTTGTAGGGGTGGCCCCTAAATATTTCCATTTAGCATATCTCAACAACGAAAAGAAATCTCTGAATAGGTGTTGAACAAAAAATCTTCAAAATCACAAAACCTTTCATTTGATATCAAGAAAAAGGGGCTGACCCCTCAAATTAGGGGCTCAGAGAGGCCAAAAGTCTTTCATCTTTAACTCTCTAATGATCAATATTTTGATATACATTTCTTAAGCAAAAGTATTCATCTTAACAATTTGCAACAATACATGATAAAAGTTTTGTTCATATATTACGTAATAAGGGGTCACAAGGGGCCAGAATGTCAAATCGTTGACGGTTTATGTCTCAAAAGGGGCAAATATTTAAATAAGCAAAACTGAACATAAGATGGTCAGAATAATTTTCTAAACAATATGCATACTTTGAATTTTTGTAAAACGGGCCCATTAAGGACTTGTAAGGGTGGCCCCTAAATATTTCCATTTAACATATCTCAACAACTAATAGAAATCTCTGAATAAGTGGTGAACAACAAATCTTCAAAATCACAAGACCTATCATTTGATATCAAGAAAAAGGGGCTGACCCCTCAAATTAGGGGCTCAGAGGGGCTAAAAGTCTTTTATCTATAACTCTTTAATGATCAATATTTTGTGATACATAACTAAAGCAAAAGTATTCATCTTAACGATTTGCAACAATATATGATAAAATTTTGTTCATATATTACGAATTAGGGGTCACAAGGGGCCAGAATGTCAAATCTTTGACGCTTTATATCTCAAAAAAGGGGGATATTTTGATAAGCAATATTGAACAAAAGATTGTTAAAATAATGTTTTCAACAAAATGAATACTTTGAATTTTTGTTAATCAGCCCCATTAAGGACTTGTAGGAGTGGGCCCTAAATATTTCCATTTAGCACATCTCAACAACAAATAGAAATCTCTGAATAAGTGGTGATCAAAAAATCTTCAAAATCACAATACCTTTCATTTGATATCAAGAAAAAAGGGCTGACCCCTCAAATTAGGGGCTCAGAGGGGCCAAAAGTCTTTTATCTATAAATCTCTTATGATCAATATTTTGTTATACATTGCTAAAGCAAAAGTATTCATCTTAACAATTTGCAACAATATATGATAAAATTTAGATCATATGTTACGTAATAAGGGTAACAATGGGCCAAAATGCTATATTTTTTAACCTATAGGTCTCGAAAAGGGGGAGTATTTTAATATACCATACTGAAAAAAAGATGTTCAGAATATCGTGATAAAAATCAGAAAATTTAAATCTAATGAATTAAAACTTAATTTCTTTTTTTTTTTAACGAATATCTCAGTCAAAATCACATCTCATCTTATCAAGAAATTCAACGGAAGACCTACTCGTTGCTCGCAACGAGATCTCATCTAGTTATTATTATTATTCTTTTTTTTCTTATTTGTTCTCCGGTACTTTTTTGTCCGGAAGTGTTCTCAGAAACTGTTCACCCAACTGACCTAAAACCTTTTTAGGGTTAATAGGTGTATAGTGTAGGTGTGCGGAACAAAGGTCAATTTGCGCGCATACGCATGCACGTGCGTGCGCGTGATATGAGTGAAATGACTGATATACTTAATATAGCTATAACTTTTACATTTTTGAATGAAATGATTTGAAACTCATTACATACAGACATATTAATAGTGTAGATAATGTGACACTGTCAAATTAGCACGAACTCACGCGCATGCACGTGCGCTTCGCTCTGATTGGCTGGAACAAAAACCTCAATATCTTTTCTGTTTTTTGACAAAATGCTATGAAATTTAAAGCATAGGCATATTTTAGGATGTCCTACAATATGATATGTAACAATTGTCATGAAATTACGCGCACGCACGTGCGCTGCAATCTAATTGGCTAAGACTTTAAATGGCTATAACTCCCTTGTTTTTAGACCAATCAGGATGGGATTTAGAACATAAACAGACACAATAGACTCCTACAAGAAGGTATGGTCACCATACACATGCATGCACGTGCGTGCGCGTGCGCTTTGCTCTGATTGGCTGAAACAAAATTCTCGATATCTTTTTTTTTGTTTTTTTGACAAAATGCTTTGAAATTTAAAATATAGTCATGCATTAAGATATCCTACAATACGATATATAGTATTTTAATGAAATCACACGCGTGCACGTGCGCTGCAATCTCATTGGCTTAAACTTTAAATGGTTATAACTCCCTTGGTTTCCAACCAAAGAGGACGGGATTTAGAATATAGATAGACATACTGAACTCCCCCAAGAAGGTATGGTCATCATGCACATGCTTGCACGTGCGTGCACGTGAAATGAGTAAAATCAAAAAAACGTTTGAGTGTATTTTTGAATACTTCTTGATTAAATGCTTTGATATTTAGTATATTAAAATACGTAAATAGTGTAGACAAGATGATATGATCATTACGTACATGCATTCATATGAGCACGCGTGCAATGCTAAAATTTAAATATATTTTGTATTCTTCTGGGAAAACGTTGTTTAAGTCTAAATATCATAAAGTATGTCTTATTTAATAGAGCTTACAGGGAATATGGCACCAAAAGGGAGTTGGGGAGCGTTTGGGTACATC
>NW_026918266.1:0-14480 GCF_032062105.1 Saccostrea cuccullata
ATTATTAAATAAAGAAAAACGAACTGATTTATTTAATAATTTCGTTTTTCTTTATTTAATAATTTCGTTTTTCTTTATATATTAATTTCGTTTTTCTTTTTTAATAATTTCGTTTCCGTTTATATAATAATTTCGTTTTTCTTTATATATTAATTTCGTTTCTCTTTATATATTAATTTCGTTTTTCTTTATTTATTTTTGGTTTGCACTATTGGGCTTCCGTAACAAACACTTACATTACGTTCAGAAATAAATAAATAGAAAATAAATAAATAAATGAAATTCAAAATAAATGAAGAAAAAGCTCTGCCTTCAGATTGAACATAGTTATTCGCCCCTGTTTTTATCTCTAACTTAATTTTTTTTTAAGTATAAACTTTCTCATTTTCGGGAAAATTATATTTAAAAAAATGACAATAAGAAACCAGAAAACTGTTAAAACACGTAAAATATGGGAAAAAATTCTTTGAGGAAAAAAAAAGCCCTATGAAAGACGATCATTAAAAAGCGAATGCTGTCCTCTCTTGACCAGATGACCGATTAAAAACGGTGCAAATCAAACTTTTTTAACCTGTAAGAAACATATTTTATCCCGAATTTTTTTCCCATCCACTAAGAACTATTTCTAATTATTGAAAAATAAACATCACTGACCTCCATACCCTTTCTTGGAGTCGGAAGAGGGCGGAGATGAAGTTAACATTTTTTAAAATAGTCTTATGTTCTTTTTATTTACAGAAAATTTTAAAAACTATATCTTCAATTAAAATATACAATAATTATTCCATTCATCTGGCTTACAGATAAATCATATTATTTTCTCATAGATTTGTAGAAAACATTTGCCTAATATACGCTGAAGATTTCATTTCATTATTTCAGCATTTTCATAACAGTATCATAGTAATGAATTGAAATCAGTGTTTAATTTTTGTCATAAGCAGAGCATTTAAAAAGAAAAAGGGAAATGTCATGATTATTTAAATAAAAGAAAGTAGGAATTGAAGGTTTTTTTAGCCCTTAATTCTATTTTAGCTTTAAAAAAGTGACCACAGTAATTATCAGTAAATCTCACAGCACATCAACAGTATTTATCAGTATTTATCAGACTCAACAGTAAAGACGACAGCAATTATCAGTATTTATCAGCAACAACTAAAATTATCAGCAACAACAGTAATAATAACAGTTAATATCAGTAATTATCAGCAAGAACAGCACCGTATCAGTAATTATCATATATTATTAGTGAAATTTGGGATTCTCAGCACTTTTTTTCGTCCAGTAGTGTTAACGCACTTTGAAAAAAAGATCATATTTAGTCATGGAAAGATTTTATATGTTATTTATCTTTCAAAAAACTAAGCCTAACCCAAACCTCAAAAATGAATTGATTTACTCCCATCAAAGAGGAGAAGACAGGGTATAAGATCCCTCAGTCCAAATCTTTATCTTTCCAATACATAGGTGTCGGTAACAAATCGGGGAGGTGAGCAATAAACCTAAAAAAGGTTAAGCTGCATTTTCAATGCTTATACGATGTATATGTCTTTCCAAAATAAGTGAGGGGCTTAGCCCCCACCCATCCCCCCTGGCCCTATCGCCCAGTCTCCATGTCTATGCTGTACTCAAAGCATTCATATAATTATGTATTTACCTAACTGGTAATAATTTAATTTTGTTTTTATTCTAATCTCTCATTGGTTGATTTCCAAAAAGGAACACAGAATAAAACATAATAACCTGGTTTGGTTTGTGGACACACCCCCTTGACAACCAGCTGAATCATCTGTATCTATACAATCCCCCCATTTCCCAGCCTTGAAATTCATGGGAAATTCCAGATTTAATAAATGTACCTTTAACTTCAAACATTAGCTCAATCTTACCTCGTGTACACAAGCATCATGGCTGCTAGATCATCTGTATATCAAGTATTACCTCCCCTTGTTTCATATCACTTCCGTTACTAGGGATGTATTATTGAGCGGCAAATTTGAACTCATAGAAAGCAACACAATTTTACACCAACAGTTGTTTAATTATTTTAAAATTAAATTATAAGGAATGACTCTAATTCTTGGCCAAATTATTCGATGATAACCTGATTCGATGATTTACGCTTTTTTATAATCCGCTTCGCGGATTATAAAGTGTAAACTGACCAAAAAAGAAACCAGATTATCATCGAATAATTTGGCTAAATTCGAGTCATTCCTTATTGACGTTGAAAACTTTCAATATTAAATGAGTTAATTAAAACAGATGAAAACTAGAAATTTTTAAGTACAGTAAAACGTATGAGAGAGAAAGATATTTTTTAGTTTTGAACAATCAAATTGGCCCTTTTTTATTATGATAAATGCTAAGTTTCGTGAAGCTGTCCTCTGTTAGTGCCTCCTATACACCTTTAAATCTACTTATCAAAGACTAGAATTGAAATAAAAAAAAACGAATTAATGAACTTAAACAATCGTCACTCTTTTTTTCTTCAAGACCCTTTAATTTTCCCTTTTATTTTATCAAAACCTTAAATATTTAAAACGTCAATATCCAGGTCCTACAGTGACTTATTATAAAAAAGTTATCAAACCTGGATCTGTTTTTATCATACCGATTATTTGAAGGCATATTGATCAATCTTTACATTTTTTTCAAAGTGCGTTAATATGGTCGATATTAACGCACTTTGAAAAAATATTTTTTTTCAAAGTGCATTAGCTTGGTCTCAAATTTTAACGCACTTTGAAAAATTTTTCAAACAACGCTCTCATAATCTTTCATGAATTTCTTAATAAATTATCATGTCCTGAAGAAATGAATCGAGAATGGTTCAAAAATAGGAGTAGTCATCTTTTTTTTTATTTCAAAACCCAGCCAATTGATAAAATGATTTTTACTTTCTTGTACATGTTTTTCAGTTGTTAAGTTCAAGAAATTCTTTAGTCTGATTATTTTATTGAAAGAAAGTCTCCACTTGAGACTTTCTCAAGCATTTTTGATCAGTAACATTTACTACAATTGTACCACTAATAAATTAAGCAGTCCATCATTTTTAATTATAAAATATACCTTGTAGAAACATAGCTTAAAAATGGTGAACAATGTGTCATTGCTAGAGCTTAAAGTGTCATATGTTGTTTTTAAGTAATAAATATAAATGAATATTGTAATTTGAAATTGATCGAGGAGAAAAGGTCTACTTTTTTTTCTCAAATGTTTATATATCTGAGGGGTCATTGAAAAGTTTTATGGACTAGCGCAATAAATCAAAACTATTAAGAATCTACAGCAAAACAGAGTTTTTACACTTTGAATTAATTGTCAATGTATTCGTAAGCAACATAGTGACAACGTGGCGCAACCTCAAAATACGATGTCGTACTATCTGCAGTGAATCTAACGGAGACAAATGAAAATTTCACATCCTATTTTCACCCATGTGGTAGGACCAATTGACAATTTTTCCTTAGTTTGTAATTTTTTATGATCTTAATCTAAAAATATTTATTTCAAATTCTCTTGAGAATGTAAAAAATGACGCCTGATAGGATTTGATTCAATAGCAAGAAAACCTAAAATTGTAGCTTGTTATTGTCCAAGATCAAAATGGCCCTTTGCTTTTCTATGTAATAAATAAACTAGAATACAAAATCAAAAGAAAGTTAAGACTTATACAAATGTCTTGGTTAAACAGTAACTGTTTTGGGTTATAATGCGAAAGAGTCAGTCGCGCGAATAACGCGAAAGTTACGCGTTTATTCGCAAAAGTTACGCGTTATATCGCGTAAGTTTCGCGTTATAACGCGAAAAATTTATTTTTTTAACCTACGAATATTAGCTCAATGGGATTTCGTACAAAAGTAATGACACAACTTCAATAAAATTACTACCACTCGACATAAAACAAAAATAGATATAAAATGATGGAATTTATTTTAAAATATCTGTTGAAAATATCAATTCAGTATGATTTATATTTTTTAAAATATCGGATTATATACAACGCGCAATTATGGTAGTCACAGCACCTAATTAAATAACGTTATATGACGCGTACGCGCTTGTCATATATTAAAACACCTAATCAAATAACGTTATATGACGTTACGCGCTTGTCACTCTCATTTTAAATTTTTCTTTCTGAAAATTTTATGAGATTCGTCTGCGTGGTAAGATTGTAATCGTACATCATATGCGCTATTGTTGATGAGAACAGTTGACGCTTTTCATTGAAATACGAGGGCCGTTCAAAAATTACGCGAACTTGTTACACAGAAAAAATATTTGACGACATAATAGGGCAAAATGTCATACATAATATAAAAGAATCTTTACTTATATTGTCTTCAAAATTTTATATCAAAATGTTGTAAATTGGTATCAATTTTCAGTGATATTTCAGGACATATCATTAAGTCACGGAGCAGCAAAATCTTCGACGTCACAGGCATTATAAAAAATGTTTGATTGAGCTTTCAGTTTCTTAACATTTTCCCAAGAGTACCTGTACAGTTTGAGGTACTTTATCTACTCAACATCCAAACACTATTTCTTGTCGAGCTTAAAATTTGTTAAACAAGTAAAGAATATTCTTTTTTTGTTTTAAAAACAAAAACTGCAGGTATTTATGAGATATGAGTGTGATATTGGTGACTCTCAATCACGTTCTTTACAGTCCGGATAAAGTTTTCGTCGATAATCTTCTTCCCGTCCTCCGGTATAGCCTTTTTACAGAGGTCTAACTGTCTAAAATCTCATTTTGCTGTTTGTGGACGAATGTCACGAATACCCTAGTTTACTACATGTTTTATTATGCATATTTTGGATGTATGTTGGCGATATCTCGAGCATTACATATAATTTAACAAAAGTGTGGTGCGCCGTCAATTCAGGAGACGTCATTTTCACAGTCGTGTTCACGGGAATCGCATCAGAGAAAAATCACTATATTTCTGTTAGTACTTCAAATATCACGTCAGAAATCTAAATACATAATAATAGAATAATTTAAAGATACATTTGAGAAGATTGTCGAAAAATATCGCGAATTATAGAAAATTAAAGAGTTAAATTTTGGTTTCCGCATGCTTTTGCTCCAGTTTTTTTGTCGTGCTCCGTACCTCTCCATCAGCGATATCAACATACCGATAATTTTTTTTAGAAATTTTTTAAAATACAGAAATTTTGCCCAAAATTTATTGGAATCTTTAAGATACATATTTCTGTGAAATTTTATAACTATATGACGTCTGTAAAAGTAAATAATAGCACAGTCCGCGTAATTTTTGAACGACCCTCGTATATAGTAAAATGTCCCTTTTCTGTCGGTATACGCATTTCAAAACCATAATCATAAAATTAAAACGAAGCAGACGAATTTTATATAACTCGATACAATGAATGTGATGTTAATTTAGAATCGATTTATTTAAAAAAATTAATATGTGTTCTGCTCAATTTCTTGCAAAAAATTTCAAAGATTTACAGTTTTTCAGCAAAAGTATTATATTTTCATCACGACGTTATATTACGTTGGTGCGACGTCATTATTTTCCTATGCCTACATGACTCGAAAAAAAATTGAATTAATCAACAATTCACTCAAAATAAAACATGCAGTCTGTGAATTCAATTTCCCGATATAATCATAGTCATAGTTAACCGTAATAAAAGTAAGTCTAGGGATGAAGAAAAATTATAACAAATGTACATGGGTGTAAGAGAAAAAGTAATATCTTACCGGATTTGAGAACATTTTCAAACATACGATATAGTTTTGCATAATTTTTATCTATAAATAAAATAGACCCAATTTTAAATCAAAAATATTGTAGTTGAATGAAAATAGCTTTATAACCTTCGTTGAATACATTTATACTTCATAGAATGAATTACTTTTGTCTATCCCTGAATTAAAAGACTTCAGTTTTCCCTTCAAAATGTCGTAAAGGCAATTTCTTATCATTACTTTGCCTATATTTAGAATACTATAGAAAGCATACAGTATACTACAGAAAACAGGTATTGATACTTTAGAAAACATTACTACCACATGCCCGTGTCCCCTCAATTAAAATGCCTGATACCCCCCCCACCTCCTTTTTTATGCTTGTCGAGGAATTTTTGGTTGTTGATAGCAGGTACTTAGCAACAGGGGGGCCTGCCCCCCCCCCCCACTTTTTTCCCCATTACATTACCTTTACTATTGAAAATGTATACTGAAAGGTTGCTTGGCCCCCCACTTCTAACCATCGTATAGTGATATGAAGGAAATGTAGTACTAGTATTGTATGCCAAAAAAATTGGAAGTAAAAGGAAGTTTGCATTGGGAAATGTTGGCCACTACAACCCTCCCCCCTTTCCTGTTTTTTTTTTTTTTGCTTGTCAATTTTTACAGGGAAGTAAAGAAAATTTTTCTCTGGTTGCCCCCCCCCACTTTCAAAAACGATGCTACGTGCCTGGATAGTACCCAAACTGAAAATATATACGAAAAGCTGTGCCAATAACTGAAATTGCTTCCTATGGGCCTGACACTCTTGCCTTGACATCCCAACTTCTACACAAAACACCAATCGCAGTTGTACGCCGAATTGCTATTGATTGTCAATAAAAGGACCTGAGTTAATTATAGTTGACAATTTATAGGACATACATATTTTAATTGGTGATATTTTATTTGGTGATGTTACCTAAATCATTAACGTCTCTCCTGTAGCTGCAGATCTGTAGCTCTCTGCTTGAGAAAAATTCGGACAGATAAAGCAGAGAGCTACAGATCCCACGTTGTAAAAACCTTCGATTTACGCCGACGATTTTTTTGTCGCTACTTTAGGTATTTATTTCGTGTAGTTTAAGCTTTCTCTGGCTTGTAGAATGGTATCCTATGATAATTCATATATTTAACTCTTATATTTGACACTTTGTTTACATTTAAACGGTCCGAAACAGTCCTGTGTATAGTTTTGTTATGTCGGTTCAAAAGAGTTCCATTCCGACGTCCGTAACCACAGCCATTTGTTAGCATTGAGAGGTAAGAAGATGATCAGGAATTGAAGTTGATTGTATGATTTACATGTATTATTAAATACCATTTAAAACTATTTTCATAGCTTGGCATAAATTGACAAAAAATTGACAAAAATCGTCGGCGTAAATCGAAGGTTTTTACAAAGCGTGGATAATTATCTAATTTAACCCCCCCACACCCCCGCCCCAAAAGAAAAAATCACCAATAAGAGAAATTCATGTACAAATGATATGCATACTTGCGTACCATATAATGTCCATTTCTTTCTAGTTTTAAAATTCTTTTACCAGTACTTGACTCGGACAATATTGTTGTGCATAAAAATATTACTAATCTAAGCGAACATCATCGCGAAGAAAGTGGAGTTCGAGATGATTGTTGATAAATAAAAATAAGTAGATGTATTATGCACACTAAATTAAACAAGCAAAAAAATTAATGAAAGTAAACAAAAAATTAAAATGCAGGGCAGGCGCCAAACACACCGGCGGTGGATCAGTTTTTGTATTGAATTAACTATTAGGCAAAAGTATTTTAGAAAGGTACTTACACACAACAGATTTCAGCGTTAAATACTACTTATAATGTAAAATACAACCTTGATCAGAACATCAGTTATTTTAAATTACATAAAAAATATTTCAAAACACCAAACAACTTTTAATATATATTTCACTTTTTACAATACATACAATACTGCTGAAGATCTTTTAACGTCAAATCCTACTGTGACGTCAGCAAACCCGCGATCAACCTTAAAAATACTTCCTAATTTGTCAATAAAAAACATTTGAAATTAACGTACAAGTTCACAAATTTCACTCTTTAAGAATACTTATATGTAATACCCATCGTTCATTAACTCTTTCATAATTAATTTCTATGTCCAAATTCTTTCATCAGTAGCAAAACACAAACATAAAATTAGGCCTATCAATCTTACCGTCTGTTTCTTTTAACCTAGGTCGCGGGTTTGCTGACGTCGTCAAAACGGGGTTCGCAATTTATATGATTTGGGGGACTTTCTTGCGCACATCTGTTTATGACGTCACGATGAGAAATGAAAAATTCAATACATTATCTAGCTATATAACTCGTTGAAATTGTCAGTTTAGAGTACAGCATTCAACAGTGCGACATTTAACTCCGGACACCACATTTGTCCGTAGTTTCGCCAACCACGTTTCCAAAGATATGTGGAAATCATTTATGTCATCTGATGGGATTTTTTAAAACTTAACACATGAACCAAAATTTACACCTGATTATCTTCTAGGTAAAAAGATATTACACCTGAAATCAAGAAATCCCATGGAAAAATGGTGGGATTTTTTCCCTAACCAATATCCTACCATTATTCTGTGGGAGAAAATGGTATTCTGTGGGATTATTTCTCCCATAGAAGTTTAAAAATCCCATAAATGCTTTATAATGGGACAAAATCTCCAATACACTTGTTTATAGAAAATAATCTCCCATCTCTTTATAAATGTGGGATTTATCCCATATTCATTTCAAAATAGATAAAAATTCTTCCATGGGATAAAGAAACAATAGTTTTAAACCAAATAGAGAAACTATTGAACAGTTTAACTACTATTAATTATTTACTTTCATTTAACATTTTAATTAAGTTATGTGCTTCCTTAACCATTTTTTTTTCATTTCTTAAAATTAACCAATTTTGGGGTAATGTTTATTTTTTTATTGATTAAAGATTTTACATGAAATAGCACTAAAATCAACAGTGGTTTTATCTCTATAAATTTAATTTTTTTTTTTTTTTTTTTGTTTGTAAGTAAAAAGACAATTTCCCTTGTAATAAATAACCTTATTTTATTCCTTTGAATGGGAAAAATAAAAATTGCAATTAAGAAAGAACAAATCTTTTTTGTTTATTTTTCTCCTAATAATTTAGGTTAATATATTACATGTGTGCAATTTGTCAAGCTTTACAACATGATCACGTTGTTTGATCTTTGCCTGTTTGTTGCACTAAATTAATAGGTTTCCAGTTAAAAAAATCACATGAAATTTGGGTCATACCAGTCACTCTGAGATTCTTAGAGAGTTTTAAAACTTATTCAGATGCACAAACTGTAATAATTATGTTCCCCAAACGGAGTTTGGGAACATATTGTTTTTACTCGGTTTCTTCTTATTATTAAGGTCTTCCGTCTTCAGCGGAAGACCTTATTGTTTTTCTTAGGTTTCTTTTCCACTATTTTTCTTATTATTATTTTTTTTCTTACCGATTTTGTGCACGCGAGTTCTCGGAAACGGCTCGATGGATTTTCATGAAACTTTCAGGTCTGATAGAACATCAAAAAATCTAGAAATAAAATTTTTTATTTTGATGACGTCACTTCCGGTTCGGAGATTTTCGCAATTTTGTCATTTTTAGAGGGTCACTTTGTCCGGCAATGTTCTCAAAAACCGTTGAAGATAGAAGTATGAAATTTTCAGTGATGATAGATCAACCTTTGGAGAAGTGCATTGAGTATATCATTTTCACCGGAAGTAGGTAACGCCGACGCTCCCTATGGCCCGAAAATAGTCCTATCAAGAATTTCAAAATATTTAGCACCTTTTCTACGATAAATTTTTACCTAGAAATATTTTGTTAAAGCATGTAGAACAAAAAAGATGTAGAATATCAAGATCTACCAAATGACATCTCGAAAAAAGGGCTGGCCCCTTAAATTAGGGGCCTGGAGGGGCCGAAAGTTTTTCCTTTATATCTCAAAAAGTTTTGAGAATTTATGATACGTCAAAGAAGCAAAGTTGTTCAAAATGTCAAGCTTAATCTATTGGAGTCGTCAGAATACGCCCGGCGTCGTCACTTCCGGCCAAACCGGAAGTAGTCGGAAAACGCGTATTTTTGCCGTTCTTGATAAGTTTTTTGGTAACATATGTCTCTGGGAGCGTTAAGATTAATTTTTCCGTCCGTCGTCATCACTTCCAGTAAACCGGAAGTAGCAGTAAATGGCTTATTTTTGCATTAATTAACATGGATTGGGAAGATTCAAACCATTTTTGGGTGTTATTTCTCATTTTTGTTAAAAATGAAAGCTACTCCGGTCTAAACAGGACGGAAGACCTACTCGTTGCTTTGCACTGAGCATTGCTCTAGTTAGTATTCTTATTCTTGTTTTTCTTATTTGTTCTCCGGTACTTTTTTGTCCGGAAGTGTTCTCAGAAACTGTTCACTCAACTGATCTAAAACCTTTTTAGGGTTAATGGGTGTGTAGTGTAGGTGTGCGGAACGAAGGTCATTTTGCGCGCATACGCGTGCACGTGCGTGCGCGTGCTATATGAGTGAAATGACTGATATACTTAATATAGCTATAACTTTTACATTTTTTAATGAATTGACTTGAAACTCATTATATAATGATATATAAATAGTGTAGATAATGTGACACTGTCAAATTAGCACGAACTCACGCGCATGCACGTGCGCTTCACTGTGATTGGCTGAAACAAAAATCTCAATATCTTTTCTGTTTTATGACGAAATGCTTTGAAATTTAAAACATAGGCATACTTTAGGATGTCCTACAAAATGGTATATAACAATTGTCATGAAAGCACACGCGCATGCACGTGTGCTACAATCTGATTGGCTAAAAGTTTAAATAGCGATAACTCCCTTGTTTTTCAACCAAACAGGATGGGATTCAGAACATAGATAGACATTATGGACTCCTACAAAAGGGTATGGTCATCATGCACATGCTCGCACGTGCATGAACGTGCGCTTTGCTCTGATTGGCTGAAACAAAATTTTCAATATCTTTATTGTTTTTTGAAGAAACGATTTGAAAATTAAATCATAGGCATGCTTTAGGATGTCCTACAATATGATATATAATAATTTTCATGAAATCACGCGCATGCACGTTCGCTGCAATTTGATTGGCTGAAAATTTAAATGGCTATAATTCCCTTATTTTTCAACCAAAAAGGATGGGATTCAGAACACAGATAGACATTATGGGCTCCTACAATAGTGTATGATCATGATGCACATGCATGCACGTGCGTGCACGTGAAATGAGTAAAATTACAAATACACTGGATTAAACATATTTTTAAATACGTATGGAATAAATGTTGTAATATTTAGTATGTTAAAATATACGAATAGTGTAGACAAGATGATATGGTCATTACGCACATGCATTCAAATGCGCATGCGTGCAATGCTGAAATTTGAATAAACTTGATATACTTCTGGGTAAATAATGTTAAAGTCTAAAATGCATCGTGTTTGTCTTATTTAATGAAGCGTACAGAGAATATGCCACAAAAGGGAGTTGGGGAGCGTTTGGGGAACACCGGGAACCATATTTTTGTTGCAATAGCTGAGTTTACCTAATTTTTACTTTTAATTTTCTTGATCCTGGTCATGCCTTGTTTGTTTCAATGACAGCTGGAAATTATTTTAAACATAACGAACCCGATCTGACAAATGTACAGAAAAAAATGTTGGAAAAAATTCAACCATCTTCAATCATTATGCACATTTATTGATAGTTTGCATTAAAAATATTTAACAACCTTTTCACTAATTTCAAAACTTTCTAGCTACACCTTAGAAACATATCAAGAATTTTTTAATAGTTTATTGAACCCGTTCAAAAATAAAAATGATGAAAGGGCATGGATCAAGAATATTCGTGTGGTACTCTACTCATTGTTTCATATCATCCAGTAGAAAACAAGTTTTCCTTAATTCTGTTACTTCTTTAGTAAATGTACTCTCCTATCTTTTTTTTGGTATATATCCAATGACTTTGGATTCAACTATACATGTAATAGCCAAGTCCACCTTAGGCCTTTGCAAGTTTCTTCTTTGTTTAACGTCAGCATGCACCTTGATTTTGGACATCCCATAACACATAAAAGAAGAGGACCAAACCACATTTAGTTGATACTCACTGTTAATACCCAGATGCAAATATAGCACAATGATATCATATAAAAATTGAGTATTAAACTTTTACCTCAGCAATCTACGTGTAATTTGAGTAAGATGTTAACCCGCACGCATACTCGCTAAACTGACTGTAGTGACTATGCGAGCGGATCTAACATCTTATTTTAACTAGAATGGTACATCAGTGGCTTAAATTTATTCAACTTCTTTGGGAAAAAATCTCTTTGTCATAAATGCATATTGTCAATTATTAGACTTCCTGTCAGTTTGTCTAGATCTACATATATACCCATACCCTACTATTCTTGCATTGGGTTCTACTTCTAAATATCATAAGCATACTATATTAGAAATAGTGCACAACTTCATTTTCAGAAGGAAAACTGACTGCGCCCTCAACAGGGAGCGAACTCCGATTGTCAGTCCGATGCACTACGGATTACGCCACAGACGCCGTTATAAATATCAATGTTCTTTAAAATATGTACTTAAATTCAAATATTTTACACTTAAGTAGCTGCAGAACTGTAGCTCTCCGAAAAAATATATGTTGACAGACCAGAGAGCTACAGTGCCACCCAGCGAAAAAACTGTATATTTATTGCACTCAAATAAAAAAAATGCTCAGTTCTGAATTAATTCTTTGAAATTCTTACATCAATTGCAAAACAATGGGCCACATCGCTCATCTGAGAAGCTTTTACCATTCCACTCCTTACCAGATTTCCTGCTGGTAATACATATTGTAACCCCATCCTACCTCACTGATCATAATTTAGACAATTTGAAATCTACACTACCATATGATGCTTTGATTCCCCATTGTAAAACTTTGATTCCCAATTGTGGCCTCACCCAACCCCAGGGGTCATGATTAGAGCAATTTAGAATCTACACTACCCCAGGATGCTTCCACATAAATTTCAGCTTTTCTGGCCAAGTGATTGTTGAGAAGAAGATTTTCGAAGATTTTTCTTATATATTTGTATGTAAAACTTTGGTCGGCCATTTTGGCCCCACCCTAACCCCGGGGGTCATGATTTGCATAATTTAGAATTTACACTACCCCGGGATACTTCTATATAAGTTTCAACTTTTCTGGCCCAGTGGTTGTTGAGTAGAAGATTTTCAAAGATTTTTCCCATATATTTCTAAGTAAAACTTTGATTCCCCATTGTTGCCCCGCCCAACCCCCCAGGGTCATGATTTGAACATATTAGAATATTCACTACCCCGTTATGCTTCCACATAAGTTTCAGCTTCATGAGTTATAAAATTCCAGATTTTTTTTCATCAAAATTGTTTTAGAGTTTTAGAAGAGATTTACAAATCCATGTAAAGACAATAAAAATATTGCACACAGGTCCTTCATTTAGTGGAGCTCTTCAACTCCAGGGAAGAACCCAATAAAGTGCAAACTACGTTGCATATGACCTTAAATGCCTGTTTATATCAGAGAAAAATAAATTAAAGAACTTATTCTAATCAAAATAATGGGAAAAAAATCCTTATTTATTAAAGCATTTAAATTTAATTTTTAATTAAGAAATTTGACAGATAAATAAAAAGAGAGAAGACAATAAAATACTTATTAAATTATTTCTCTTGGTTCCAATCCATATCTACATATTCAATATTCGAGTCAACACTCTATACATGAATGAATTATCAAACGTTTTGGATCCACAGATCATGAGATGATGTCTCCTTTTATGTGTATGTATCTGCAGATACGAAAAAAAAAGAAAGTTGCTGTGTGATGAAAAGGATAAACCCCAAGTCTCTGATTAGACTGTAGCTCTACTGGTCTGTATATGTATAACAATGAAAAAAAATGACGCCATAATATTTCCATTTCTGTTTTTTTTTTCTTTGTGTAAGTTCAAAGTAAAATCGAGTTGATTTCTTGATAATTCTACCAGAATGTAAATTAAAAGGGCAGGTCGAAAGGTCAGGAGCTAAGATGGTCTGAATATGCATGAAAATCTCATTTGCACCTGTCACTGTGGCTGATCATGACGCTAGGGAGGCCAAATACTGTAAATGTATTACATTTTGCGTGTACGATATTTGGCGGAAATTCAATTTTCAACAAGTTAGCGTAGCTTTGATTTAGCGCTGTCTGAATGCGCTAGATATAATTGTTAATATACAAGACATTTAGCGATGTACTTGAATTAGCGGACTCTGCTTTCCGCCAAAATCGCTAAATAGAATACACCGCTAAATGTAATACATTTACAGTATGCGGCTACCTTTGTGTTTGACGTCAGTGGGTGAGGACTATTGAAATTGGCATGGGAGTACTATATTTAAATCTATGTCTACATTAACATTGCAGGTTATCCTGCAACATTCACGAAAACACAGTCTTTATTTCTTTTAAAAACATCCAAAATTGTAAATTTAATAAAAAAGTAATATTATTAGTAATAAAGCTAGAACTTTTTTAAATTTATTTTCCCAAATTTTTAATAGAAAGAATATTTTCACAAATAAATGTGTTTA
>NW_026918267.1:0-14395 GCF_032062105.1 Saccostrea cuccullata
TACCTATGTTCCAGGTTTGAACACTCAGTCACTTTATGTCAAAGGATATTCAAGTTACGGTCTTGACAAAATTTTGATGAAGAAAACAATAATGGACAGAAACAAAATGGCTCTCCAATCTCCATGGAAGGGGAGACTTAAAATATATGAATGTTTAACATGTTCAAGGAGTTAGTCAGAGTTAGTGATAAAGTTGGCATGAGTTTGGAAATGCAGATAGCACAACAAGTCTTAGTTGTGTAAAATACAAGAGGCCCAAGGGCCTTGAATCACTCTTCTGATAATTTAGTGTACTATCACTTCTATTTGAAGCCTAAAAGTATCCTGTACATATAAATACAAGACGCCCATGGGCCACATCGCTCACCTGAGTAACTTGGGTGATGCAGTTTTTTTTACCACATTTCCCCTCTTGCTATACCTATCATGCCCCCTACCCCCTTCCCTTTCATGATTTTAATACTTTAAAATCAACACAACCCCAGGATGCTTCCGTTTAGTTTCAACTTTCCTGGCCCAGTGGTTTTTGAGAAGATTCTTAAAAGATTTTTCCTAATTATATCTATGTTAAACTTGGATTCCCTATTGTGGCCCCGCCCTACCCCCGGGGGTCATGATTTTTACAATTTAATATCAACACTACCCAAGGATGTTTCCAATAAGTTTCAGCTTTCCTGGCCCAGTGGTTCTTGAGAAGAAGAATTTTAAAGATTTGTTCAATACATTTCTATGTTAAACTTGGATTCCCTATTGCGGCCCCGCCGTACCCACAGGGGTCATGATTTTTACAATTTAATATCAACACTACCAAAGAATGCTTTCACATAAGTTTCAGCTTTCCTGGCCCAGTGGTTCTTGAGAAAAATACCTTTAAAGATTTCTTCTATATATTTCTATGTAAAACATGGACTCCCTATTGACTAATGTGGCCCTGCCTTACCCCTAGTGGTAATGATTTTAACAATTTAATATCTACACTACCCAAGGATGCTTCCACACAAGTTTCAGCTTTCCTGGCCCAGTGGTTTTTTAGAAGATTTTTTAATGACCAAACCCTATTTTTGTCTTTTCTTGATTATCTCCCCTTGTAATGGGACTTGGCCGTTTATTTTTATAATTTAAACTCTCCTTCACCCAAGGATGCTTTGTATCAAGTTTAGTTAAAACTGGTCCATTGGTTCTTGAGAAGAAGTCAAAAATGTGAAAAGTCTACAGACTGACCGACGGACAGAGGGACAAAATGTGATCAGAAAAGCTCACTTGAGCCTTCGGCTCAGGTGAGCTAAAAACCTTGAAATTGCAAAAGTAGGTCATCATGTCCTATATATTTGTTAACATAACACCGAGAGCCCAGGACAATCAACTGACAGAGTGTGATGATTCTAAGCTCCTAATTATCTGAAATATAAAGGGAAAGAAAATTTCAAAAGTAGGTCAACATGACCTACTTTTCAGTTGATATCATCCCTGAACCCAAGATGTATCAAATGACAATTACAGGTGACTCTTGATCTCTCGAAGTTCAATGGACCGCAAGAAAAGTTCGAGAGATTGAAGGGTTTGAGAGATAAAAAGTAAATAAAATCTGGAAATTTCAGTTCCGATCATCGATGTTCTGCTATTATAGATAAAGGAAGTATATGTATATAAAGTCATTTGACAATTCTCAATTGCATTGTACAGGTAATTTACTTGATATCAACAAAAATGATCGTATTTCGAATAAACAAGATGTGTTTGTGAAACACTATGCGCCCGGCGGCAACAAAGTTCAAAAAATCTATATTTAGCATATTGGTCACAGTCAAGGTCACAAGGTCATTGACCATGGTGTAATTTGAAAGAACTTAATCGGTGGAGTATGCATCCCAAATATGAAGTCCCTATCTCCTATGGTTCAAAAGTTATGGCAAAGAGTGTAAAAAGCTATTTTTAGCATATAGGTCACAGTCAAGGTCACAAGATCATTGACCTTGTCGTCGTTTGAAAGAACTTTATTAGTGGAGTATGCATACCAAATATGAAGTCCCTATCTCCTATGGTTAAAAAGTTATGAAAAACAGTGGAAAAAGCTATTTTTAGCATATAGGTCACAGTCAAGGTCACAAGGTCATTGATCTTGTCGTCATTTGAAAGGACTTTATTATTGGAGTATGCATACCAAATATGAAGTCCCTATCTCTTATTGTTCAAAAGTTATGGCGAAGGTTAAAGTTGACAACAGACAAACAGACAAACAGACAGGACAAAAACAATATACTCCCGGGATCTATCGATCTGGGGGCATAATAAAATTAATTCCTAAAGTTTCAATATTTATGTGTTCTTATTTCTTGATTACATGAAATCCGAATAGCAATTGTCAGTTTGCCTTCCACGTCTTGATCAGGTTCTTCACCAGCGTTCACCATATTTTGTCATCTATGTAAACACCCAACTTACACCTCCATGCTTGCCCTAGGCATTCTCTGTTTTCCAGGTAAGTCCAAGCTGCAACAATTTAACGCTTGATTGGCGTGTATACACATGCAATCAAAACTTCGAGAGATAGAGAGTAAAATTCAATGAAATATGCGCAATGGAACCTGGGTTTAGGTTTGAGAGATAGAGAACTTCGAGAGATAGAAGTTCTCGAGATCAGGAGTAAATTTCCTTAGTTATGTAGACGGAAAAAACAGGACCAGAGGTTCACTTCGAAAGATCAGAGTTCAAGCTATCGAGAGTCACCTGTAGTTGGATGATTCTTTGCCAATAAGTAACTGAGATATTTAAATATAGCCATAAAATTTCAAAAGTAGGTCAACGTGACCTACGTTTTGGTTGCCGTTCTACAAGACCCAAAATGAGTCAACTGACAAAGTTAGATGATTTAAAGCCAACTAGTACCCGAGATATTTAAATTTAACAATAGTATTTCAAAAGAAGGTCACCATGACCTACTTTTCGGTTGACATTCTCCTAAATCTCAAGATACATCAACTGACAAAGTTTGATGTTTATAAGCCAATAAAGGACTAGAAATACTGTAATTTATCCATAAAATGTCAAAAGTAGGTCACTGTGACCTACTATTTGGTTGACATTCTCAGAAGATCCATAATGCGTTAACTGACAAATGCAGTACATGTATTTATCCCTCGGAGTGTTGGTGACCACGTGGCTATTAATCATGCCGTAATTTTCCCTCTAGTCAATGTATTATGATGTCATAAAATGTCATTTTCCTCATATGTTGTAAATTCCTTTGAAAATGGCCTAAAGTTGATGAATTTTTTTTTATTTCATATAGAGCACAACCTCTGATCCAAGATATGCAAATTCATAATGAAAGATCTGTTTCTGAAGATCAAAGAACATGTTTTAATTTTTGGATCATGAGCTGTGCTCATATTTTAATTCTTTGTTGAAAGTAATCAAATATGCAAGTTTTCTGCAAATTTCAAGAACACTGCAGTTTCTCAAAGACTGTTTTCCAATTTCGGATTCTCAAAAAAGAAATTTTATTATAGGAAATGAAAGCACCAAATGTTTACAGCAAAATTTTTTTAGTACGAACACAGATATTGCGAATTCACGGATATAACGAAGTTATTTTCTATCCCGAGCTATATATTAATTTTACAAATTTCTTATACAGATATAACGAATTACGGATAGAGCGAAGTAATTTCAGAGGTCCCAGTGACTTTGTTATGAAATGGGAAAGAGGGTGATAGTTAATTAATCAATATAAGTACAGGACCTAAAGTGAACTTTATATGCATAAAGTGAACCTAACTCTTTTACTAAAATAGCTAGAACTGTCCAAACGGGACAAAATAACCCCCGCTGGGTTTTTCAGAAGCAAGTTTTTCATAATAAAGATATGTATCTAACATGAATTATGAAATTTTTCTTTCAGTGACCTTGTACTTTTCCAAATGACCTTGGGTCAAGGTCATGACACACCCTTGGGTCATGGGCAATCTTTGTGTGAAATGAGAACCTACCAAGTTTATCCATAAGAAAAATGTGGACCGGACACGAATTATAAAATTTTTCTTCCAGTGACCTTGAACTTCCCCAAATGACCTTGGGTCAAGGTCATGACACACCCTTGGGTCATGGGCAATCTTTGTGTAGAGTAGTAGATTCTAATGTCCCTCCGTAAGAAAGATATGGACCGGACACGTTTGCACAGACAGACGGACAAGGTGATTCCTATATACCCCCCCAAACTTCATTTGCGGGGGGTATAAAAAGTCTCATAAAAACATGTAACAAATTTAATGATTGCTTAGTAAGTGTAGTCAAATATCAACATTTATGAAATAAACAACAAAGGAATTTTAAATTAAATTAATCAAAGCAATTTTATTAATGTTTAGTATACATGTATATATCATTATATTATATATAGATTCAGGTTGTTGGAAGCACAAACAAGTGTATAAGATAACTTCTTTGCCTCCATATTGAATGAAATGTTGCAGTTGATAAAACAGGAGTTGGTCAGGAAACCAATTTTTGTGTATGTTAAAATAGCAGAGGAAGATAAGTTGCTTTAAACAAACTAAGTTGGATGATGTCTGTATGAAATGATGAGTGTATGTGGTGGTGCCAATTTCTCAACCTGATTTAGATGAGCTGTTTACAGAAGTGGAGTTCTCGGCCTCGGTGGAGGCCTAGCTAGGCCTCGGTGATAGTAGACAGCATTGCGCTAATGACTTGCTTTTGATCCGATTCATTATTTATTTTGTTTGTAAAACCATAAATCATCTCTTATTAAGGAATCACTTTCTAGTTAGTATAGTATGCCAGGGCATCAACGATAGTGGTAAACATGGGATAATTTATGCAAAACGGGCTTTGCTTTTTTGATTTTAAAAATGTAGACATAAATCTAAACTAAGCGAGGACTCTCATGCCAATTTTAATAGTTCTCGCCCACTGACGTCAAACACAAAGGCAACCGCAGGAGATTTACATACATACTTGGCCTCCTTAGCATCAGACACAGAGGCAGATGTGCACAAGGTTTGCATGCATATTAGGCCTCTAAATAAACTGAGATCACGTGTCGCAATAGGTGCTGGCATGAAAAAGATCCCTCCCTACTCAGTGGCCCTGAGTGCCGAGTATAGGACAAAGTTTGCAGCTCTCCACTGGCAAGTGATGACGTCTCCATATGAGTGAAAAATTCTCGAGAGGGACGTTAACAATATACAATCAATCAATCCTTAGTTCCTGACCTATAGACCTGCCTAATTTACATTTCAGTAAAATTTTCAAGATATCAACTCCACTAACTTTCGAAGAGTTATCAAAGAGAAAAAAATAGAAATGGAATTCCGAAATATTTATCATTTAAACAATGGACATATAGTTTCTCAGTTAATAAAGCGACAAGCAAGTTTCAAATAAATAATTCTCATTTGGATCATTTAGTGCAGCACGAACCTGGTCATAACGAGGTTGGCCCCTGATATTTACAGTCAAACTCTTTTTTTCAAGTATATTTTTAATTTCTACAGACATGGCCACATTGATCGCTCACCTCAGCACTGTAGCTTGGAAAAAAGCAGATATCAGTATATTATTGAAAAGTGTAAACCGAAAAGTGGTCTCAACCAGAGGGTATGATTAAAACAAAATTGAATGTACACTAACTAAGGATGCTTGCATATTTCTTTGACTACCTGTCACAGTGGCTTTATTGCCCTTTACATTTGAACTTACACTGTGGCACAGCCCTACCCCCAGGGGTCATGACTTGAACAAACCTGCATCTACACTACCTGAGGATGCTTCCATATAAATATGACTAATCATGGCTTTGCTGTTCTTGAGAAGATTTTTATTAAAGAATTTTTCTATATATTTCTATGTAAACCTTTGTTGTCCATTGTGGCCCCGCTTTCATTTCATTGATTTTGATTATTTGAACAAACCTGCATCTACACTACCTGAGGATGCTTCCATATCAATATGATCATTCATGCCTTTGCTTTTCTTGATAAGAAGATTTTTAAAGAATTCCCTATATTCTATGTAAAACTTTGATCTGCCATTGTGGCCTAACCCGACCCCCTGAAGCCATGATTTGAACAAACTTGAATCTACACTACCTGAGAATGCTTCCCTATTTGTTTCATTTTTCTTTGCAGTGGTTCTTGTGAAGAAGATTTTTAAAGAATTTTCCTATATATTTCTATGTTTAACTTTGATCGGACATTCTGGCCCCGCCCTAACCCCGGGGGTCATGATTTGAACAATCT
The DNA here is from genome assembly GCF_032062105.1 of Saccostrea cuccullata. NCBI lineage: Eukaryota > Metazoa > Mollusca > Bivalvia > Ostreida > Ostreidae > Saccostrea > Saccostrea cuccullata. The sequence continues at coordinate 6,258 of NW_026918267.1, forward strand.
TGAAACTACACTACCTGAGGATGCTTCCATATAAATATGATCATTCATGCCTTTGCTGTTCTTCAGAAAAAGATTTTTAAAGAATTTCCCTATATATTTGTATGTAAAACTTTAACCGTCCATTGTGGCCCCCTTACCCCTAGGGGTCATGATTTGAACAAACTTAAATCTACTATACCTGAGGATGCTTCCCTATAAGTTTCATTTGTCCTGGCACATTGGTTCTTGAGAAATAGATTTTTCAAACATACCACCAAATTTTCATTATTTCTAAATTATCTCCCCTTGAATAAGGACGTGGCTCTTCATTTGAACAAACTTGAATCCCTTTCACCCAAAGATACTTTGTGCCAAGTTTGGTTGAAATTGGCCCAGTGGTTCTTGAGAAGAAGATGAAAATGTGAAAAGTTTACAACAACGACAACAACAACAACAGAATATGATCAGAAAAGCTCACTTGAGCCTTCGGCTCAGGTGAGCTAAAAATCAAATCAGATTATGGGGGTCAATATGCTTCTTTTGGCGCTACAGTACATTAAATATGACCTTTTTGCTCTGAAATCTTGACTGTCTTAATCAAAAATTACATCTTCAATGTTTTCCCTCCAATAATTTTATTTTTACCTAAACAAAGCATGGAACAAAATAAACTGCAAGTCTATTTAACAAGAGGCCCATGTATGGGCCATATCTCTCATCTGAGCACATTGGTTAGGAAAAAGCACATTTAATCAGATCAGAATTGAAAAGTTCACTGATGGAGTGGGGGAGGGGGCTTGAATTCTAATAGTTCTTGAGAATGCCTCCATATCAATACTGCTTGAACATGTTGAAATGTAACTTCCATACATTGTCATGTGATGTCAAAGTCTATAGACGCACCAAATGTCACATGCAGTTTGACGAGCCCGATCTAAATTATAACAAAATAAATATCTGCGCTTGCCATAACTGTAGCACTGTCAACATATTAAATTGTCCGATTATGGCATATTAAACACTAATGGCGGGTTAAAGTGACCAGTAAACAAAGGGACATCTCCCGGACAAAGTGCTTGCAAAATTATATGGTTACACTGTTACCTTGGTAATCTGTCTCAAAGTGAGGAACTCCCGTTTGTTTACAACTTTTGTTTCTTACCTTGTGTATTATTTATTATACCGTAAAGGTCATTCTTTAAACGTGAGAGTGAAAAAGTACAATCTGCTTGAACAGAACAAAATATGGATGTGTTTCAGAGGAAATTTTATATTGTTAAGAAATAGGCCTAATACACTCTTACATTTTTTTCAAATTAAAATAAAAGGGGGGTATTCATCCACACTTCTGGTGCCTGTGGTTACACAACGACAAGAATGAAACTCAAATCACAATCATGGCAAAGAGGAAAATCTGAATGGAGTAGAATTGAAGACAAGAAAACTTCGTTTCAAACGAAAATTATAGATGAAAATAGCAACTATGTTAATAGTCCACTTTTCATGCAGACTTTACAAATACATAACGTTAACAGGTCCAGTACAATCACTAGATTTAGCTACGTAGGTAGAATTACCTACGTAGCTTTATTTACCTACAGTGGCTGGAACTTTATTGTTGACAACTTACACGAACGATCACGTTACACGAACGATTCCGCACGATTAAACCTGTTACACAAACGATCTTTCACGTTCACGATTCTACACGTTACACGATCTTACACGATTGTTAACTCGAACGGACGATTCTTCACTCAAAATAGTTCCAAATAATTAGGATTCAATATTTTCAAAACGAAATACGGCTTAATACTTATTTAAGATTTCAAAGAATTATCAATATTATTTCATAGACTTTGAAGAAAAAAAGGAAAATGATATTTCTGTAACTAAACATGTGCAAGACTTAATATTTTAGATTAAAAATAATTATTTCTAAGGTAATTCTCCGATAAAAAAAACGGATTTTGTTCGTTCTATTAGAGGATGTAAATGTATGTGGGTCGTATAATTTGATTGAATTGGATATCATGATATGCAGAAAGGGGGATACGATTGAACAAAAATGGCAGCATGGAATGACTTGAATTATTATTACGAATTTTATCCTTATGTTTCCAATGATTCAATGTCTGATAAAATTTCCAATTATTCAACTTTTTTATTTGCAGAAAATTAAAATTAATTAATTACAAATAGGCTAAAGGGATAAACACAGATAATCAAAACTCACTAAAATCATGCCGTGTCCATGTATATTTGTCGACTAACTAGTTATGTAAGCATTGAGAAATGTTAATTTCTTTGTAAAAAGACAAATATTTATTTTCAATGAATTGATTTCAAGATTATCTTGACCACAATAAGAAGTAAATAATAATTAAAATCAGATTTTTCAAAAAGGCGTTAAAGATCTAAGTACGGTTTATCACAACATTGAACGCGCTATTTGACAAGAACTTGATATTGTACGACTTACTATGTCGCTTGTTTACGAGCGATAATTAGTTCGTTCTGCATTCTATTATGTAAATTACGCTTTTTCATTTTATTTGGATTTTAATTAATAAATTAAGAAAAACAAACAAGGGAAATGGTTATCAAATACAAAACAAAATTTACACGATTCTAAACGCACGATCTCGCACGATTAAAAACGCACACGATTGAGTCTGATACACGAACGATCTCGCACGTTACACGAACGATCACTAACGATTCTACATGATTGGTTTGTCAACAATAAAGTTCCAGCCACTGTACCTCAGGTAGCTTTATTTAGCTATTTCAATGTAACTTTTCAAAATTTTATTTTTTATTTAAAAGAGACAAAAAATCGCAATTAAGAGACTATTGATATTCATACTAGGGAGGCTTATAAAAACAATCCAAAGCAGAGATAGTTTAAACATTGCTGCGTTTGGACAATTTAGAGCAAAACATGTAATTCTATTGTTTGATTTCTGTCTTCTCTCTCATGCGTGCGGTGAGGCATGACTATATGATTACTAGGGGTGGGACGATATACCGATACACCGATACATATCGATATTTTCCTCTAAGATACGGTTTACGATACAAGCATTCAAATATCGGTACGAAACGATACACGAACGACCTATCCAAAATTGAAAATGAAAGTACATGTGGGGTCCTTGGAAAATGGCGGCTTGTACGAAGCGAAGAGATGATTTTGATTATTGAAAACACACTTTAGAACTAATAAGACGTTGTTTAGGGGTAAAATGTTTTCACTTTTAAGCAGCCTCGGAAGATTGGACTAGAAAAGTTCAGTATGTAATGCGTGCTATACACAGAAAGCATCGTTTCCAGAGCATTTGTTATTATTAATTGTTAGTCCATCTCGTTTTTTTTTGTAATCTCAGCTTTGCTACAGACTTTCAGCAATTAATAATAATGTAAATGTGATGTTTTATCATGTTTATAAATGGATTTTAGTCGGTGTTCTCTGATGAACTACACAACTATTTGTAAACAACTTCTTAAAAGTAATTTGGTAATAATAATATGTACAACTACATGTATTATTGTTTTTGTAAAGTTTTAGTGAATGATATTGATAAACTTAAAGTATTAATTTCAAAGCACACATGATGTGATAAAGAATAATTTGTTGATTTAATGTCAAGGCAAAAAATGAAATAAAATACTAATTCTTTTGAATAGTTTTATAATTTATCATGTTGATTTAATGACAAGAAATGAAATAAAATACAGATTTTTAAAAATAGTTTTATAATTTATCATAATATCGAGATACGTATCGTATCGTGCCAATATATCGAGATACGTATCGTATCGCAAGATCTGTGTATCGTCCCACCCCTAATGATTACTTCACATTGTGCTGAATGATTACTGACCTATTATCGTGTTAACCGAAACTGGACTTCTTTGTCATTTCATTCAAGGAGTAACTGTTCTAACTGTCATACATAGCCCCAAAACTTTTAGAACTTTGATTGCAATTGCGCAGAAAGAGACATTTCTTCATGAGTGATTTTTTGCTGAGTTGTTTTCAGATGAGTTCAAAGTTGAAAATGATCACTGCATCAAAAGGATATTTTCAACACACCCTGAGAAAAATGCTTTTTTATAGAAATAAATTGAGTTGGTAGCTAAATAAAGATACCTCAGGTAGGTAAATAAAGCTATGTAGGTAAATCAAGCTACGTAGCTAAATCTAGTGATTGTACCAAGCCTGGTTAAGTGATATTTCTGCATCCGAGATTAAGCCTAAAGATTTTTTTTCCCAGATGGCATAAAAACAACACAAAACATACTTTAACTACAATACTTACACTGAAAAATCACTGTGGAGACAAGAAGAACCTTTGCTTTTGCTTTCTTTAGACTAGTGGATCTACAGTTCAGAGTTCTCACTGTTCTGCGTTGAATGTCGTCCAGTCGACGCTTGCAGGAAATAGGTACTCCGTGCCAACTCGTACACAAAATATTTCGGATACAATAGTCCGTTACTCAATATACAGATTATAACATTGGTAACTTGTAGGAAATGACATGGACCGAATAATCGTTAGATGTAATGTTAAATAATATCATTCAGGAAAGTTATAACATGATGACTGAGGAAGATGTAAAAAAAAAAAAAAAAGGTCTATCTGTATTTTTTTCTCATAAAAATTAAGTCTTCTTGATTATTACAAAAGATTGCTGTTGGTTAAATATTACATAATCTAGTATTTCATGTATGATAAGCCGCTGTTAGATATCACTAATTCTTAGTGGGAAAAAATTAATACCTTATGTGCAGATGTGCTCTATTACATGAAAGAAAAGTTGTATTTCTCAATTCAGGAAGATATCGATATATTAATGGCTCATATCTAGAAAGAAAGTAAGGTGCGATATGTGAAGTTCATTTAATTTTGAGTAAAAAAAAAATATTAAATTTTCTCACAGGAATGCATTATTTAAATTCACTTGATCAGTGTTTAAAGAGGAAAAATAAATAAATATTTAATAAATTTCTTCTTACAAAAGTATGAAAGTTCACTGTCTGATATACACATGTAAATAATATTAATTAACTGTCTATTTTCCTTCGGGGCCTCAGTTCCATTACTTTTAAGGAATAGAGCGCTACTCGTACATTAACCTTTACATAACAGACAGAAATGAATATAAGGCGCAAGTCCTGAAGAAAAAAATGTTTTTGTTGTTTTGTAGGACGTTATAACTCTCTCTCTCTCTCTCTCTCTCCGACTCTCTCTCTCTCTCATATACAATACCCCTGTATTAAAATCAGAACGTTAGAAATTATCACAAGCCTGAAGGAGTTACTTTTTCAGTAACAAAAGTGCATGTAATACATCAGTGTTCTTGTGTTCAACAGGTGTGGATAATGAACAATAATCATGAATTAAACAATTAAAATAATGTGCAGCACAAACACGGATCTGAGTGCAAAGTAAACTTGTATATTTTCAATGACATATATATCTAAGAAAGATACAGAGGGACTTCTCTCTCGACCAGCTGTTTAGCAGAACAATAAACCACATCATCTCGATCATTAAATACATATCTGATTGGGTTTTTTTCATTATGTACCTACATGTACCTTCCTAGATTTTTTATTATAAATCAGGAAAACCCTATCAAATGTTTGGATTAGCCATATTTTTACTGGGAATGCATGTATCAACAGACCGGAAACATATTTAATTTTTTTTAGCAGACACTTTATGAACTTTGTTTTTATCCAAAAGAATATTCAAAGACAAAAAAGTTGAAATTTCAACTTTTTGAACATTCTTCCGTGTGCGACCGATAATATCGACGACGAAAAATAAAGGTCGATCTTCAAATCTACATGAAATATTTGATCTGCATTCAGTCTTTCAACATAGATCATCATTATTAAAGGTTTTCTACAGAATTTAACCAAAAAAAAAATCTGAAAAATCAGCAAAACTACCATATATGTATTCAAAAATAGAGAACTAATGAGCAAATGAAAAAAGAGACGTTTCCTTAGAGTTCTATGCTTTGTCATCCCTTGAAATAGATTTCAGAATGTATTTTTTTCGTTTACGTTCACTTACAGCAGTCTCTCAACATACATCATGATTATTACAGGTATTCCTCAAAATATCTCAAAAAATAACTTTTAAAAATCGGCAAAAAATTCCATACATGTTATAAAAGAGATAAAAGTCATTTGCAACTGAAAAAGACAGAAACAAAGAAAAAAAATTAAACGCCACCAGCGGGATTCGAACCCCCGACAGTGGGACAAAGTATTGATCGGTCATATCTTTTCAATATATGTACGCATCAAGATATTGAACATATATTTAGAAATCGTACAAGACACTCTGTAAACCCTGTAAATCCTAAAGAAAAATATTGAAAAACAAAAAAGTTGAAAAATTGGACATTTTGAATTCACTTCCGTTTGCGACCGGAAGTGCCGACGACGAAAAATAAAGGCCGTTCCCCATATTGGAGTTCGATGTTCTATTATCTCAGTAAGTTTCACTTTCATATCTTTAGCCGTTTTCGAGAAAACTGCTGGACAAAATGCCTTTTAAAAAATACAAAAATCCCCAAAAATCGCGAACGAAAGTGAATTTCAAAAAAATGAAAAACACGTCTGGAGATATTTTTATGATACATCATCCCAGTAAAAATCTTTTAAATCCGTCCACGCACAGCTGAGATATTGCCCTAACTATGAAAAAAGAAAAATAATAATAATAATAAAAAACAGACGAATAACAATAAGGTCTTCCGAAGGAAGTCGGAAGACCTTAACTAGAAAGTCTGCTATTGCAAGCAATAGCATATGTCGCCCCGTATTAGACAAGACTTTCATTTTTATCATCACTAAAAGAAAAGTCCATAAGCTAAGTTTGAAAACCTTTGAGTTATATCAGTCCTTTCCATTGGAAACGGAAGACCTTAATTCGGTACATCCCTCTCATTATTTTTAGAATCGGTAGGAGAAGAAAGTAGTGCAGGAAAATTACAAGTTCCTCAATTTGCAGACTTGCATAAACGAAATCTGGCAGATGTACTGAACTGAGCCTCATACTTGTTAATTGGCAGTATCTTTCCTATCATAAAAGCTTGGGAAATGTAATTTATGAAGAAGATCAGCCGAATTATTTTGTGTATTGTAACGCCAGTGGGAACTCTGAAATTTCCCTCTTTCACTTTCATTTTAGAGGTTCTACCGAAAAACGAATCTGACATGCCACCATCAATTCGAGCATTTCTGCATTGCAGAGAGCTGATGTGTGTTATGAGATGATAAATCATGTGTGAACTTTCTCAGTTTAGCGGAATCATGAACATTTTCGGCGAGATGAATGTTTTGTATACAGTGGTGATCAAGGCTTTGCGAACCATCAGGAGCGGATCAAAGAATTTATGAATGAATAAAAACTATGGAAATGACGTACCAATTTTTTAATTTATACTTGCACTATCTAATGAAATGAATAATATACAAGTGATATATATACAAGAAAACGCGAAATGATAATAAATGCAGCTGACAATCGTTATTTTTTTTTATATAGATAAAATAAAATATTTATAAATTCAAGAGACAAAACAGAAGGAGAATGAATGATGGCAAAATATCACATGACGGGAACTGAATTTTATGAATGAAGATTTTAAAAAGTTACTTGTAAGTTGTATATGTTATATCTGTGTATTCTACTTGGCTGTGTGCTTCAAAAAAAAAAGGGGGGGGGTCGTCTTGAACATAGTAAATAGCCATAACGTTTGAACGGTAAGTACTAGGGCTTTCGTATTTCAAATATGTAATCCTTGTGAAAAGAACTTTTATTGGATACGACGAACTTTGACCCTTTGACCTAGACCTTGGAGAACACATGTGTACATCTGAATCTTTTTTTCTGTTTCGTTTCTATGGCAACCGTGAGCGACTCATTACAATTATTTTGAAAGTAGAAATCACTTTGACACATTGCAAGGAATAAACATTGAAAGTTTCAAAACGATTGCCTGAGTAGTTATTGAGAAAATCGAAATTAAAGAATTTTTACTTTCACCCGGTTTCCATGGCAATAATCGATTATATGAAAATTTTAAATACGAGTTGCAGAACTACAGATACTAATCCTTAAAATAAGAAA
>NW_026918268.1:0-14466 GCF_032062105.1 Saccostrea cuccullata
GTCAGGATTTTAGGTAAAAACAGAACATACACTGTAATTCAATTAATGAACAATTAATGTAGCCAAAATACCGGTAGGTTACTAGATCGACAAGTTTTATTCATCTTTCACAATGTTTGGCAGTTTGTTTTAGATAGGTCATATGCAAACTAGGAATCAACCCGCATCACTCATAATTTCAAGAAAACGTCTATTGTTGAGGTAAAACTGATTTTGATTAAGTGGTCAAACAATTCTAATTGCTTTTAAAATGAAAGAAAAAGTGAGCAAGCTCACATACCCCACGCTCCCCCAAAATTCAAAGTGCTGATAATCCGGGGAAAAATAAAGGAATTGGAATTTCCTTGTTATATATGCACATCTACACATTGTGTCCTAAATATCTGCAAAGTTTGATTGAATTCTGTGCAGCGGTTGATGAGGAGTTGCGCTGACGAAGTGTTCATCACTATATTCAAGATTTCCCCAAAAATCTAAGTTGAAAAGTGCCAAAATTCCCACAAAAATAAAGGATTCGGAATTTCCTGGTAATATGCACATCTACACATTGTGTCCTAAATATCTGCAGAGTTTGACGAAATTATGTGCAGCGGTTTATGAGGAGTTGCGCTGACAAACTGTTCTTCTCTATATTCAAGGTATGACCAAAAACCTAAGTCTTAAAAAAGTGCGGAAATTCCCGGAAAAAACAATGAAATCGGAATTTCCTGGTATTTTATGCACATCTAGACATTGTGTCCTAAATATCTGCAAATTCTGTACAGCAATTTATGAGGAGTTGCGCTGACAAAAAACAGGACTGACGGACGGGTCAAAAACATTATACCTCACGCGACTAGTTGCGTGGGGTTTAATGATATCAGGTTCATTTCTTTATTTTCCCTCTTTTGCACTTGTCGCTTTTGTTCAAAACTCATTAATTTTGCTCGTTGTGCGATTCATCGTGTTATGAAAATCATGACACATTGACTTAATCATTGTATAGTGAAAGACTGATGGTGAGGAAATTCCAAGAGAACTTCCATTTAGGAGCATTGCAAGGCATTACAGTTGCAATACAAGAGGGGTGGGGGTGGGGGGATTTGCCCACCACCACCCTTCAAAGATGTCCTTTTATACAATATTTGCCTTTAAAAAAACAAGAAATAAAATAATGACAAATTAATTTGCTTTTTTGCAGAAACTTGATATCAATGTTTTAAGAATATGTCTGTGGAATAAATATACTAAATATTATTCCTCATCAAAGATATATATTAACAGTTTAATATATTTACTAATTTGAGGTGCCCTCATAATCTTAACTATTCATAAATTGCATAAAATTACCTGAAGATTTTAAAAGAATTCTCACATTTTACTTGTCAATAGAGCCCCCCCCCCTCCCTAATGAGAAGCCCCCTTGGGACCACAAGTTTTAAATATTTTGTAAAAACACTCTTGCTCATCAAAATTATACACTTCTTTCTTTACTTTGTAACCAGTAGTAGAAAAAATATTCTGAGGGAAATTATGCATTTTTACTATTTAATCAACAGAGCCCCCCCCCCTTCAACAGAACCACTGACCCTGGGGCCAAAAAGTTTGAAAGCAACATTCTTGCTTATCATAACTATGCACCCCCTTTGATTTGAACCCTGAACAGAATAGAAAAAAAAATTCAAAGAAATAATGCATTTTCGCAAAAGACTTTTGAAATCACTTCTCTGTTTTCAGTATATTTTATTCAAAATACTATTACTGTACAAGATTATACAAAATTCATTTTATAACCTGTTTTTATTTATTTTTTATTCCAAGGATCTTCTTTTAAACATCATCATTCAACATCACTGACTCGTTTTCACATATGCATGAGATCTATTCTCTTGCTAAACTCATTTTCTAAACCAGCCTGAAATAAGAAAAAAAGACAAAATATTTATTTTGTAACTACTGTAGATTACTTATTTTTCACGAGTACCGTATATACTCGCCTATAAGTCAATCCGCCTATAAGTCGGTTGTATATTTTGACGTTATTTTGCTGGAATTTGCTATTGACTCGCTTATAAGTCGGGTACAATTTTTTGCCAAAACTGGGCGACAACTTCAAGTAATTTCATTGTTGCCTGAATAGTTCCAATTAATATTTTTCGAAATGACACTGATATTTAATCTTAAATCATAAAACAAAAAGTCAATGCACACTTAAAATACAAATAAGATTTATTTTATTAAAACTTATAAATATTTGTACTTTAAGTACTCTCAGAATACATAAATAATCACATATATTCTTACATTTTCTTCGATAATCGTCAGAAAAGCAAATACTACATTTCAGCCTCCAGAAAAATACTAATCTCTTTATGACTCGCCTATAAGTCGGACATAGAGTTTTAGATCAATATTTAACTCCCAAAATACTGACTTATAGGCGAGTATATACGGTACTTATTTTCGTGAATTGCTCTTCAATGTCAAATTGTGAGAATTATAATTCGCGAATGGACAGTTGAGATTTTACATATATTTCAGCAAGATGAAAAAGAAATTAAAAGCGAGTAATTTATTTCACAGATGGTGCTTCTTGCGAAATTACGCGATAATTAATTCCACACGTATAATTAGGGATCTACAGTAAAAAATGATATTGTACAGAGTGTATGACAACAATGATAGACAAAAGACGATTCATGATCCTTTGCTTTGTGTGAGCTAACTAATCTTGCAACATATGAAACTTAAAAAAAAAAAAACAACTTTCAAATAAATTATACTTACCAATTTTACTTTTAATTCTTCAATTTTAACTTTGATAGATGATAAATCCTGAAATATTGAACACATAAATGTACATGTATATCAAATCAACAAATATCATAGACTTTTTCAATAATCCGGAACATCTCTAATATATACCGGAGGTAGGCTGCTGTATGTCTGTAACTTGGACTGTAGGGGAGACATCTCCTCCTGAAGCTTTTGTAACTCCTAAAGAAAGTGCAAGTACAGTGGAACATTAAAATGTTATAATGCCCCCTTTCATAGTTTACAAAGGATAACTGAGAACTAGAACTATAAAATTTGAAATGTTTTATAATATGATTTATTTTTTATCAAAATATTTGATATTCATGAACTAAATATATACCCCCACTGAATAACTAAGTCTATTAATACTTCTAATGTCTACATATTAGTTAAGCTTGTCATCATGAACTGTGAAAATGGAAACGGCACCATTCAGTCAGTAAGCTGAACACTGATATCTCAAATACCTTGGTCATAAGTCACTTGTAAGACCCAACCACTTTTCCTTGATGTTTTTAACCTTCAATATCCTGAACTCTCAGAAATTGAGTTCAAGATAATGAAGTTTGACTGTAATTTACTATTATCAATTAAAACTTAGCAATTTCTTAATTGGCACTGATTTTCTGATACATCATTAGACTAGCAGAATCTCTTACCTTTGAACTCTGTACAAGGCTATTGTGATAAATGGAGGGATCCACTTTCAGTTTTTGAAGAGATTTCTGCAAAATATTTAGATCAATAAGTACATGTACAGTGTATTATGATATATTGATTAAGTGATGCATGGACACTTGTATATAAAACAATGTTTTCCAACCTAGATTATCCTCCATAAATTATTCAATTACATGTATTAGATGTGGACTGGAGCTTTTTAATTTTTATAATTTTAATGATTTTTTAAAAATTTGTTTCCCTCATTCTCCTTTAGAAATTTAAAATTTCTTCACATTTTACCTGCATTTGTTTAATTTTATCCTGATATTCTTTGGTCTTGCTGCGGATGAAGTGAACATCTTTCATTCGTTTCTCAGTTTCTGGTTGCTGACATGCTGCTTTTTGCTCAAGTACATCCATGGCTCTGTAATTTTAATTTTCACAAAGTGAATGCCCACAAGGTTTCCAGTTTCCACATTTATAACATTCATGTACAAAGACAAAACCTATGCTTTTTTTTGCACAACACAGTTTTTTGTTTTCCTTTCAAATTTCTTTCTTCGTTGTTTTTGCTCAGTGATAGTGTACATACATGTATTCAATATTTTCATTTTGATTAGATGTAAATATAATTCTAACAAATAAGGAGATGTTGATTGTCTTTATCATTTCTACAACTGTTTAATATGTAATTTCACTTAATCTGTGCTCTGAGATAGGTTTTCTGCTCCCTGCTGCCTTGTGATACAAACATGTACATTAGAATTTCCTCCTTACTTTTTGAGGTGACTCTGTTTAACCATGGCAGTTTTGATTTTCTCAGTTAAAATCTGTAAATTTCTCTCCTCTTTCCTTCTGGCTTCCTCAGCCTTGTATATTTCATCATCTAAATGTTGCATTGCCAGAAGGAAACTGAAAATACCAGGGTAGATACATTACATGAATATGGAAACAAAATATAAAGGGTATGTTTTTACACTCTCAGATTATAATGGACAGTTTTGTAAATGTAAGAAAAAAAAGATTACCCCGGGTAAATAAAAAAAATCTTTAAAAAAGTGTCAATGAAAATCATCTTAAGATTTATCACAGAACTTTCTATCTTATCATTTACCTGGGTATGTCTTCTGAGCTCAAAATTTTCTTATCTCTTTATCTATATAAAAATTATCCACAATGCCCACCTTGTATCAGATGTGTCTTTTATTTGTAAAATAAGGGCAAGGTTTGCTATAACACGAAGGGAGATAACCCCAGCTTGGGACAAACTGGCAATGGACAAATTCATCCTCTTTAAAACTCCTTCACATCTTCTGGCTGCAAGAAAAATTTAGAATAGAAGTTTTACTTATTGTTAAAACCATTAGGATAAGCAAAACTTCATTAGTGTGATAATTCTATACCTCTTAAGTATAGTTTTGCAAAACTTATGTACATTTTCAGAGCTCCAGATAAGGTATTTGCAGAAATACGCATTAAATTTTACAAAATATGCATTGAAAATTAAAATAGAGCGTACAATTACGCATTAGCAATCATAGATATGCATTACACCACGAAAGTACTGCGTACAACAAGTTGAAGAATACAGTTACGACTTACTTTATGATACGAATTGGGGTTTACTAAGTGTTTGATTTTTCTCAAAATGAAGTATAGATTTAAAAGCTTTTAATTAATAATTAATGATAATTAATCTTACCCAATTAATTAAATTTATCGCCCCCCACTGCCTTTTGAATCAATATGAGGATACCTTCTATGTTATATTCCTCTGCCTTTTGTCGATAATCCTCCACCAGGAGTTTAGTATCTCTGTCAGCATGCTCGTTACATCTCATCAGATTGTACAGAAGAGATAAACTGGTGGCATTTATCTCAAACTCAGGGATGTCATCTCCAGCAAATACATTCTCAAGCCAGGTTTGTACCTTTGAAAAGCAACACGTTTGCCAATGTATTCAAAGATGGTCCATTCAATTTGCCAAACATAACCTATAGAAGCTCTGAGAGTTGGTTTCTTTTTTCATTGGTAGTGTCAATGTTCCTTTTTTAGGGATAGGAATTCTGTATTTCAATATACTGCAATAATCTAATATTGTATTGCAATATGCATTTTATTGGTATATCAATATTGCATTACAATTTTGTATTTTTTTTCAATTCTCACTTTTCTTTGATTTCAAGTTCAAAATTCAAGTAATTATGATTAATATGTTTATAGTACTGTACTTAGTTTAAGGATGACACAGCAGTGTAAACGAGAAAGTAACTATTCTGAATATAAATCATCATATGATAGTGTCGAGAAAATTCAGAACGGCATTCAACATGTTCAAACTGACTGCAAGACAGATTAGCGTAAAATAAGACAAACGTGAAAAGACCATCATTTCAGAACTCACCTCCTCATGCTTTGTTGTCATTGATTATGATGTGAGTAGAGTGTTTTCAAGTTTGTTACACTTTGCTTCTTCAACTTTTCCCGGGCTATCATAATAATAATCCGGAATCGAACCGAGGCGTATTCCAACGTCTACAATCTACTTTCACTTTATCCAAAATAAGGTTGTCGTTTGGTTGGTCAGTTGCAGTCGGTTGGTTGAGGCTATATTTGGTAAACGGAAGATTTCACACAGGTATTAGTAATTTTGAAAGAAATAACAACATACATTTACGGGTGTATTGATGACATGGAGATAACATGGAAAGAAATTGAAAACTTTTATCACGAAATCATTATTTGATTTTCCTAAACTTTGTACTTTATGCCATTTTGACTTTAACAGGTTGGGAACACATCCCCTTTAGAGAGATCATCTCACGAAATCGCGATTATCCCTCTCTAGCGGGAGAAAAAATATTACCATAAACTAGTATTTTGTTGTTTTCGTTATAAAATAATCATTAATCAAAGATCTTGTGCGTATTGAAAATCCGGGAGAAAGCTGCATTGAAGCATGAACTTACTACAGAAAACTGACAATATTGGCTAGAAATTTCAGACAATTACTGCTGCGTGTGAGAATACGAGGCTGAAATCCACATGTAAATCGTGCCATTTTTAGCGAAGGTTTCAAGATTTACAGTCATATATGTTTTTGAAGCATATAAAATATGAATAAATATCGAAATTATATTTGATAGGGTCTTGGCTTTCCATTCTTGCAGTACAAAAGTTAAAAATAATGTCCTTCAGAAACCCATGATATTTGCTTATATATTTGATCTTTGGTTGATGCTTAAAAGTATGGAAGCTTAATAGGGTTGTAACGTTTGTTGAAAAGTCATGATTAAAAAAAAAACGAAGTATAAATTGAGATGTGTATAGAGTATGAATAAACTATTAATTGATTTAATAAAATATTGAAAAAAAATTATTAAAAAAAGGTCTATATTGAGTCTAATCGACATATTGACTCGGTACAAAATGTTGATTCACGGTAAACTTGTAAATTCATGAAACTTAAGCATATCATGATTCAACGGCGTCAGAAAATTTGAGAAAAAAAGGGGGGCTAAATCAAAGAGAAAGAATTCAACCTGAAAGAAAAATTGACTAAAAAGAGGAGAATTTGACCATTTTCCAAACCTGGAAGTCCTATTTCGTGCGGGTAGAAGGGGGGGGGGGCGAACTTTTTTCAGTTACCACTTACCCTTCTTTTCATTCACACTGAAACATGCCTGTTGAAAGTGAAAAACATGTTACCTTGAATTACTTTTCATAACTACGATAATTAGAGAAAACAGAAATGCGAAATTGTTGAAATTACTGCTATTAACGTGTTGTTATAATTTAAAGAAGTATGCCCTAGGTATTTGTATTTTAATGACATGCATTCTTAATGTTTTTACTCGGTGGCAATGAACAGTTCTTCGTTTGAGGACACTTTAATTGCGTTGGAAACCTATGTTGGGATCCTGCATATGTTAACATGTGTAAATAATAGGGAATCGGATACTTTCCAAAACAATAGCTACATGAAAGAACACAGACCAGGTGGCATTTTTATATTTAAAAAAAAGGGGGGCTTCTGACCCCCCCCCCCCCCAATTAAATAAATTTTAAAAAATGCCAAAAGTATTGATTGTTTATTGTGAAATGCCGAGTCGGCAAAATAGTGTATTTTGGTGGCGAATGAATACTGCTAAAGATATGCTTTATTTTGAAAGAATATCTACGAACACTGCAAGAAATGCTTCGAATTTTACATTTTATTATACCTTGTAATTGTTTAATTGAGTTATTAAGAGAGGGTATTGTGTTTGTGAATAGCTTCCTATTACATGAAGAAGAGTCTTAATTGGTCACCGATAAGACCCTTTCAATAAAAATGGTTGTGGTTTGAAAATGGTAAAGTTGATAGCGTTTAACATGCCAGATTAGAATCTTGATACATATCATACATTTAAAGAAATCTAGTCGCACAACCTACCTACTGTATTTTTTCCAAGTACCCCCCCCCCCCCCTTACATATTCGTCCATCTTTATGTACCATCAGGCATCTCTCGCCGTCTAAAAGATCACGTTTCCAATATAACTTTTACAGCCATATTTTGAGACAGTGCAATAGTTTAAGATAAAATCATTTTAGGGTTGATCAATTTACATATGACAAAAACTTAAAATTGACACTGAAAGTTTTTTTTTTCACGGGTTAAATATACGTAAGAATTAATATATCTGTCAGAAGATCGTGAAAACTCTGAGGAGTATAGCAAAGAACCAATGAGGGTTCTTCTTACAGTTAGAAGGTGGGGCTTAGTATCAGTCAATCAGGCGATTTGAGAATCTATATCCTAGTTTACCAAATAGACTTCGTGTCAAGATCGTATATACTCCCGCTTTTCAAGCAGGCATATTAAAAAAAGGTTAACGTACAATTACAATAAGCGTATAACCGAAGTTAGTTTCAATGTACTGATAATTATCACCTGTGGTCCTCCGTAGGAAGGCTACGCTATTGTTCATAAACTTATTCTAATTTCCATAAATTGCAGCAGTAGAGGCAATATTTTGAAGCAAATTTATTGAGATGAGACACTAAATATTTATCGAATGGGTTGACATACTTCCGGATTTTCCTTTTTCTGAAGTTAACACAGTTACAGTTTGAATCGGAGTTCAAATCTCGGTTTTCCGAGACGTATTTTCTCCCAGTAGAGAGGGATAATCGCTATTTAGCGAGATGATCTCGCTAAAGGGGATGTGTTCCCAACCTGTTTAAATTTGATAACAGAATAAGTGAATTTTTTTTTTACTATATACCAATATACATTGATAAGCTGTCAATCACTTTCATGGTAAGTTGTTTTTTTTTAATTATCTGTCAACAATTTTCATAATAGGAATCTGACCACAGGCACCTTAAGAATGGATAATACCCCCCCTTTTTTTTTTAATGAAAAAAAATGTAAGAGTGTATAATATCTCAAAAATATAAAATTTCCCATCCCACTCCCAGCTGTAATATTATGATATGTATATCGATCCCCCTCCCCGCACATGTCGATCATAATATTTAACTTATGATCCTCGAACACAAGTACAGGGGCTTGCTCCCAGCATGTTATAATTATCAAAAACTCATATACAGTAAAATTAAGGGAGGACCCCATGCATTTTTGTCCCCTTCCTCGCTTCAATGTCTGTTTTTGTTATATTCTCCCCTATTTTACTGACAGTGACTCACCTCCGCATATGTCAAGTAATGATTCTTCTAGGGCATTATGCTTGAATCTTCCCATTAAAGACTCTACAAGTATGACAGGGGTAGAAACTCCCTAAAATCACAACTCACAAACAATTGCAAATACCCCCAAAAAATGAACTCGCAGTTTCAAAAGACAATTAACTCACAATTTTAAAATGTAAGCTTTTTAAAATTTAACAGCTGTCTTTTTTCGTGATCATTGGACATACGGCACATGCTAGTTAATTTAAACATGGAAGATTAAAAGACATGAGTAACTAAAAAGAGAAAACTAAAGCTGGGTTGAAATGGATATTTTTTCAGGTGAAATTTATAATAAATAGTGCACTCACAAATTTTTGCAACTTCAAAATTTTTTAACTCGCAATTTGGGTATTCCGACTCGCATTTTGTGAGTTGTTTTAATAGTGAATTTTGAACCCTGCAATACACATTTCAGACTGATAATAATCCAAATGCACTCTTTTGACAAACAGTTGATCAAGGCTCGACATAAACGCTTGTCCAGTACCAGTGGAAAAAAATTGCGGACAAGTGAATTTTGCTGGGCACTTGTTAGATTTGACAATTGGTATAGTTTCAAGGTGGAAGCTGTACATAAAACCATACTTCAATCCCGATAGGGAGAGCTATTTATTGAGCCCATATTGGATCACATACTATTTGAAAGGCAAGAACTTACATGTACAAAGTATGGATTCTGTTTGATGTTGACAAGTTCACTTGTGAACTTTTATGTTGTTGTCACGACAGAAAGCCTAGATAAAATTTCGTTTTGTGTGTTTGTTGTTTTTATCAGTAACATCACAAATCAATCAAAATTAATTAAATTGAATATTTTCAGACATGTGAAGTTGAAGTTAGTTCACTTTGACAAGTAGGAAAAGAAGTTAATGTAGAGCCCTGTTGATATGGACTGAAAGAGAAAGTAACCTCAGCATTTACATTCAACTATGGAATTAGAACGTTTTTTTTCAAATTTATAATTAGCAGCTGTAACCAGTTTTACATTGTAGAAAACCCTCCAGGTTTTCAAATGTGTTCGAACTAAAAAAAAAAAGTTAAAATCAGTGTTTATCAACATAATTCTGGGTCCAGAAATAAATTATTTTGATTATAATAAAGAAAAGTTCATCAGTACAAAAAGACAGTTAATCTTGATGTATATGTTGTGGATGGCTGGATGCTAGCCCTTAGTTGAACCTATGCTTTTTCCGCTTTCATCTATAGCACTTCTGTTTTGCACAAGGACAAACTAACACAACTTCCAGTCAAAAGTTTATGAAATAAATGTCAAACAGATTGTTTTAAAAGAAACAGCACTGCAGATATCATTTTCAAGGTTTCATATTTTGTATAAACAAATATCTGTCTTTAATTAACATAAACAGGGCAATGTCATTAGATCATGTAAGTAAATAGTACACTATCTGCTCAGCACTCATAAAAACATATACAGTGGGATCTTGTTATTTTGGTGACGATTTTATAAGGTACTAAGAAAGCTTTTTACGTTGTAAATTCAAAGCACAAAATCATTTCTTAAAAATTAACAAATCTATTCAAATAGGTGTTAAAGACTGTTTATTATATTGTCCGAAAATGCCAGGACTCAGTATTTTATTGTAAAATAACTTAAAAATGACTAAAAGATAAAATCCGGTCCCACTCATGAAGTATTTTTATAAATTCCATTTTCAAGTACAAAACATTGTACATCTCATATGTTTAATTTTTTGACAGGTTACCATGAGCCCTTGTTGAGAGTTTACATAACATATGAATTAACACCCCCCCCCCCCTCCTTAAAAAAAAAAAAGAAAAATGGAGGAAGACATGGAGTTTGAAACCACAGGGTTTCACCCACACAGAGTGAAGGATGAAAAGCCGATGTTTGACTCCGATTACTACGCAGCAGAGGCTCTGGCCTGTGACATGGATATTCCTGTGATTTACAGTACTGGGAGGAACAAGGAACCAATAGAGGAGTGGTTAGAGAAAAATAAACCCTCTATGATTCACAGGTAATGAAAGGTACAGCTGATGTTGTAAATGCTCTGCCAAGTTGTTTGAAAAACCTTAGTTACACAATGCACATATTGAAGTACACAAAACTATTAAATTCAAATTATTCAGACCCTTAGTTGGTAATTAAATAGCCTGAGGTATTAAGTATATTTTTTGTAAGAAACTACATGTATATAACTTAATACATGGGTAAGGAATTTTTTGTTCCTGAGCATTTGTTAAAATTGTTGAATCTTGAATCCGAATCTTTCTACTATCTACTTTACAAAATATTTTAGAGATGATGGATTTGGTTGGATTCACGTCATCCGTTCAGAGAAGACAAAAAACATAAACTCGGATGAAGTGGACGTTTTGGGATTACAAGAGGCATGGGAAAACCTGAAAGCATCAAAAAGAGATATAAGTAAAGACAAAATTTTTGAACTAGCAAACAATTTTAGAGTTACTGCTGGTAAGTGGATGTTTTGGGTGGCAACTGGAGGAAAGGGAGATTACTTGTGGTCCTTGGTTGCCAAAGGTATTGCAAATGGGAATACTTTGGCTAAGCAGGCCAAAATCAGTGCTTGTGAACAGGGTAAAGAGGGTCCTGATAAAAACGAACATGTAGTATGCATCTATAATGACAACTTTCTGGATAAAGACCAAGTATTTGAAAGTGAAAGAACAATAAGAAGCCTGGGAATCAAATGTCAGCTTCAGTACAAACCAGATGTGTTCACCTACCTGGGAGTCTACCGAAAAAATCCTTGGAATCTTAGACCCACTATTTACAATAGCAACTTTGATGTCATAAGAAATCAGTCTATTATTGAAGAAGTGCATGGTAGATTTTAAAAGGTGGAAGTGAAAGGAGACTAGTGATTCATTTTTTTTTTAATCTTAAATGCAATGAGAAGTACATTGTAATTTGATTTTTAAGGATGTTGTGAAGCAACAAAATAGTTAGTTGATTAAGAGTTATTAAATTATCATAAGATGATCCAAAAAGACTGTCAAAATGATATTTACTTTAAAAAAAATATTTCGCCTAGGATCTAGAGGGTGTATATGTCTCAGACTTTCTTAAACTTTTCAGATTTTACATATGCTGCACTTCCTACTTAGCAGAGTGTCAATTAAGTTCTAAATTTTGAATTTACCAGGCATATATGTAAGATTACTCAGTACAGCTACTGGTAAATTTTGCAGAGAACTTCAACATGAATTGCACTTTTTTTTTCTGAGGAGAAAAAAATATTTACCCACAAAATTTAATAAACTTTTGAATATAGGAGTAAGATACATGTACCCATCTGTCACACTGGTTCTACTGAGTAACATTTTTCTATCTGACAAATGAGTGTATGAATACAATCAAGTAAAGTCAACCTCATTATCTAAACTCAGTGGGACCATGCACATTTACATCTTCGCTAGCCAAGGGTTTCTGATATGCTACTCTCCTCATGAACCCTAGGCATACGATGTTGATAGAAATTGGGGTTTCCGTTTTCGTCTGTCGTCGTGCGTCGTGTGATAACATTTGAACATTTTCAGCTTCTTCTCTGAAACCACTGAACCAATTTTAACAAAATTTGGTATACAGCATCTATGGTTAAAGGGGAACAAAAATTTTGAATTTTATGGTTCCCGCCCCCCTGGGGCCTGAGGGGTGGGGCCAAAACCACCAAAATTATAGCAATCTTTAAAAATCTTCTTTACTCCTGCACATTAAGCAGGCAAACTGTTGGCATGAATGTAATGAGCATTGAGTCCTCTACCAAAATTGTGAAATTCATGACCCCAGGGTCGGGGTTCCAGTGCTAGGGCGGGGCTATATAGATTATATAGTGAAAATGCATGATTTCTTTGAAAATCTTCTTCTCTGCTCCTGGGTATTAAGTAAACTAACTAAGTACATATTTTTGATGAGCAAGAGTGCCTCTTCCAAAATTGTGAATTTTATGGCCTCAGGGTCAGGGGTTCTGGTGTTGCGGCGGGGCTCTATTGATTATATAGTGAAAATGCATTTATTCTTTGAAAATCTTCTTCTCTGCTCCTGGGTATTAAATAAACTAACCAAGCACATAGTTATGATGAGCAAGAGTGCCTCTTCCAAAATTGTGAATTTTGTGGCCCCAGGGTCAGGGGTTCTGGTGTTAGGGCGGGGCTCTATTGATCATATAGTGAAAATGCATTATTCTTTGAAAATCTTCTTCTCTGCTCCTGGGTACTGTAGATCACTTAATTTTCGCGAGACCTTATTTTCGCGAGATAGTCATTGACTCTTTATTAGCAAGACACAATTTTCACGAATTGTGGTCACTGCTCTATATAATCTTAAGGAATTCTATTATACGCGAGAATGAAATTTTTGCGAGCATATAGTCTCGCGTAATTACGCGAAAATAAAGTTCCCGCGAATAAGAAGTGATTTACAGTATTAAATAAATAACTAAGTACAGAGTTATGATAAGCAAGGTTGCCTCTTCCAATATTGTGAATTTGATCGCCCTAGGATCAGGGGTTCTGGTGTTAGAGTGGGGCTCTATTGATTATATAGTGAAAATACACTAATTCTTTGAAAATCTTTCCTTTGCTCCTGGGTTTTATGCCAATGATCCAAGTATATTATTTATGATAAAGAAAGATGCATTTAGCAAAATGGTTATTTTTTTTATGCCCCCCCCTCCCTGGGTTGGGGGTGGGGGGTACATAGTCTGAAAATAAATTAATGCTTTGAAATCTGCTCTTTAGTATTAATCAGCCATTTTATGATCAAAATTTTGAAATATATGGCCCCTGGGTATCGAGACAGTGTTTCGTTTGGGATTAGGTGGACAACTGGTTATAAAGTGGAAGTGCATTTTCTCTTTGTTACTCTGATCTACCTCTGGGTATTTATTAAATAGAGTAAGCATGCAAAGTCTATAATTATGATAAGCAATGGTGCCTCTTTCAAAATTATGAATTGCGAATTTCATGACCCCTGGATTAAAACACGAACCAAATTTAATTGTTTGAAAGTTGTTGCACAATACTCAGGTGACCTATATGGCCCGTGGGCCTCTTGTTTTCTCGAGTTTTGATTGGGATTCAGTACATCCGGTCAACCAATCAGCAATTGTTTTTTGTAAATGACGAAATTTGCGTTCAGGATACTTCTTGACTCTAATCTCGGAAATAAAAAACGCAAGTAAACAACGATCCGTAAGATAACATGCAATATTCTATGAGTAGCTATGCATCGTCGCAAATTTGTGGAAATAGAATCATCAATGG
>NW_026918269.1:0-14130 GCF_032062105.1 Saccostrea cuccullata
GAGTCATATTGTACAACTGAATTTTCTTTTGGAATATTCAAATTTATTGAATTGTCTAGGATAAGATAAGTCATGAATAATCCTAAGTTGACTGGATTCAGACTTAGGCCCTAACCCTAAAGGGGATAATATAAAATGATCAAATGGAGGGTAAGAGAAGGGTCCTGCAAAATATAAATACAGTGGATTATATTCCATAAAAGCAAAAAGTCTATAGCCTTAACATCATTTTGTTGGAGATAAAATACGTATTTGAAATGTGAAAAGTGAGTTGATAATAAATATTGCCAATATATGTTGTTGTTTTTTTTTTTTTTGCGAAATTTAACATTGTTGTAATATTGTAACAAATATATAAATCAACTAGAGCAAAGCTCGTTGCAAAGCAACGAGTAGGTCTTCCGTCCTGTTTTGACCAGAAGTGACGTCAACAAAAGAAAGCAATGAGCTAAGTTGTCTCCGTTGACTTTATAATTTCAATTTTGCGTCAAAAACTTAAAAAATAAGCTATTTTTGGGTACTTCCGGTTTGACCGGAAGTGATGTTGACGGACGGAAAATTAAGTTTTTATGCTTCCAGTGACATGTGTTACCCAAAAATATGTCAAGAACGACAAAAATATGCATTTTCGTACTACTTCCGGTTTGACCGGAAGTGACGTCGCCGGATGTATTTTGACGACCCAGATAGATTAAACTTATCATTTTGAACAACTTTGCTTCTTTGACGTATTACAAATTCTTAATAATTTTTGAGATATAAAGGAAAAACTTTTGGCCCCTCTCGGCCCTTAATTATAGGGGCCAGCCCTTTTTCGAAAATATCGTATGAAAGATCAAGTGATTTTGAACAACTTTGCTTCTTTGACGTATTACAAATTCTTCATACTTTTTGATATATAAAGAAAAAACTTTTGGCCCCTCTCGGCCCTTAATTATAGGGGCCAGCCCTTTTTCAAAAATATCGTTTGAAAGATCAAGTGATTCTACACTTCTTTTGTTCTATATATCTTAACGAAATATTTGTATGTGAAAAGATATCGAAGAAAAAGTGTTAGAAATTTTAAAATTCTCGACATGCCCTTTTTCGGACCATAGCGAGCGTCGGCGTGCAGCACTTCCGGTGAAAATGAAATACGTATGTCACATCTACATATACTGCTTTATCTTTGCTGAAAAACTCAAGTTTCTATCCTAAGCCGTTTTTGAGAAAACTCGCGGACAAACTGACCCTCTGAAAATCACTAAATCGCGAAAATCTCAAAACTGGAAGTGACGTCATCAAAACAAAAAATTACATATCAGGTTTGTTTGATGTTCTATCAGTCCTGAAAGTTTCATGAAAATCGAGCGAGCCGTTTCCGAGAAATCGCGTGCACAAAATCGGTAAGAAAAAAAAACAATAATAACTAGATGAGATCTCGTTGCGAGCAACGAGTGGGTCTTCCGTCCAATTCTTGATGAGATGAGATAAGATTTTGATTGCGATTTTCATTCTAATATAATGATTTACCACAATCTGTAAAAAGACATTGAACATTAAAGACTTTTAAAAATCAGCCCCTTTTGCCCCTAACGGCCACTATTTTTAGGAATCAGCCCTCTTTATTCATATCATCTTAAAGCTCTTAAATTTTGAAGTTTTTTTGTTCAACAAATATTCAGAAATTAATTTTAGTTTTTGAGATATTAGCAAAAGAAATTTTTAAAGGGGGCAACCCTTCAACACCCTAATGGGGACTTTAAAAAAAAAAAAAAATTTATTTGTTCAGAACATTATTTTGAACATATTTTTTTAAAATTTTGCTTATCAAAATATTTCTCCCTTTCAAGATATCATAAAAGCATCAAAAATTTAGCATTCGGGCCCCTTTGGGGCCCCTAATTTATGAACTATACGACATAAAAATCATAATAGTTAGATGTAGATGGTTGAGATGAACATCTTTGCTTCAATAATGTATTGCAAAATATAAACTGATAAAGACTTATCGATTGAAGACTTTTGGCCCCTCTTGGCCCCTAATTTGAGTCCCCACCCTTTTTGGGAATTCATCTTAAAGCTCTTAAGATTTTGAACATTTTGTGTTCAACAACTTTTTTAGAAATTCCTTTTCTTTTTTTGAGCTATTAAAAAAGAAATATTTAGGGGCCAACCCTTCAACTCCTTAATGGGGTCGTTTAGCAAAAAATTAAAGGTAGCATATTTTCAGAACATTTTTTGAACATCTTTTGTTCAATATTGCTTATCAAAATATTTCTCCATTTCGAGATATAAAGCATCAAAGATTTAGCATTCGGGCCCCCTTGGGGCCCCCTAATTTTGTATATCGACATAAAAATCATAATTTTAGATGTAAATGGTTAGATGAACATCTTTGTTTCAGTAATGATTACAAAATATTAACTGATGAAGAGTTATCGATTGAAGACTTTTGGCCCCTCTTGGCCCCTAATTTGAGTGCCCAGCCCCTTTTTCAGGATCTCATCTTAAAGCTCTTAAGATTTTGAACATTTTGTGTTCAACAACTGTTTAAAAATTTCCCTTTTTTCTTTTTGGAGCTTTTTAAAGCAAAAAAAGAAATTTTTAAGGGGTAAACCCCTTTCAACCCCTTTTTTAATGGGGCTGTTTAGCAAAAAATGAAAGGTAGCATATTGTTCAGAACATTATTTTGAACATCTTTTGTTCAATATTGCTTATCAAAATATTTTTTCCATTTCAGAAAAAACATCAAAGATTTAGCATTCTGGCCCCTTGTGGCCCCTAATTATGTCCATAAACAAAAAAATTTAATTTATTTAGATGTAGATGGTTAAATAACATCTTTGCTTCAGTAATGTATTACAAAATATTAACTGATAAAGAGTTATCTTTTGAAGACTTTTGGCCCCTCTTGGCCCCTAATTCGAGTGCCCACCCCCTTTTTTTCAGAATCTCATCTTAAAGCTCTTAAGATTTTGAACATTTTGTGTTCAACAACTGTTTAGAAATTCCTTTTCGTTTTTGAGCTATTAGAAAAAAGAAATATTTGGGGGCCCAAACCCTTCAACCCCTTTAAAATGGGGCCGTTTAGCAAAAAATTAAAGGTAGCATATTGTTCAGAACATTATTTTGAACATCTTTTGTTCAATATTGCTTATCAAAATATTTCTCCATTTCGAGATATAAAGCATCAAAGATTTAGAAATTCGGGGCCCCTTGTCCCCCCTTTAATTATGTACCATACAACAAAAAATCATAATTTTTAAAGATGTAAATGGTTGAGATGAACATCTTTGCTTCAGTAATGTATTAAAAATATTAACTGATGAAGAGTTATTGATTAAAGATTTTTTGGCCCCTTTTGGCCCCTAATTTGGATCCCCGCCCCTTTTTCAGGATCTCATCTTAAAGCTTTTTTTAAGATTTTGAATATTTTGTGTTCAACAACTGTTTAAAAATTCCTTTTCTTTTTTTGAGCTATTAGCAAAAGAAAATTTGGGGGCCAACCCTTCAACTCCTTAATGGGGCTTTTTTTAGAAAAAAATGAAAGGTAGCATATTGTTCAGAACATTATTTTGAACATTTTTTGTTCAATATTGCTTATCAAAATCTTTCTCCATTTCGAGATTTTAAGCATCAAAGATTTAGCATTCTGGCCCCTTGTGGCCCCTAATTATGTACCATACGACATAAAAATCATAATATTTAGATGAAAGAATGGTTGAGATGAACATCTTTGCGTCAGTAATGTATTACAAAATATTAACTGATATAGAGTTATCGATTGAAGACTTTTGGCCCCTGTTGACCCCTAATTCGAGTGCCTAGCCCCTTTTTCGGGATTTTATTTTAAAGATCTTTAAAATTTTAACATTTTTTGTTCAACAACTGTTTAGAAATTCCTTTTCGTTTAAGGGCTATTAGAAAAAGAAATATTTGGGGGAACCCTTCAACTCCTTAATGGGGCCGTTTAGCAAAAAATGAAAGGTAGCATATTGTTCAGAACATTATTTTGAACATCTTTTTTTCAATACTGCTTATCAAAATATTTCTCCATTTGAGAAAAAAAACACAAAGATTTAGCATTTTTGGCCCCTTGTGGCCCCTAATTATGTACCATACGACATAAAAATTATCATATAAAGTTGTAAATGGTTGAGATGAACATCTTTGCTTCAGAATGTAAAACAAAATATTGACTTTAAAAGAGTTATTGAATAAAAAATTTTGGGCCCCTTTCAGCCCTTAATTTGATGAGTCAGCACATATTTCTTGATATCATATTAAAGATCTTGATATTTTGCACAAATTTTTCAGTATTTTTAACAAAATATTCATATTTTAAAAGATATGATACAAAATGTCTCAAAAAACCACTCATAAAACGTGTTAAATTTTGACCCCTACCGAGCTTCCAAAACTGGCCCTTTCCCGGGGGAAAATACCGACCATGTTGCAACGGGGGAAAACATCCCTTCCTCTTAACTTTTATTTTTAGTTTGAGCCGTTTTTGAGTTCCATCACAGACAAGGAGGTCCTCTAAATTTTGATAAAAAAGGGCAATCCCCGACCGGAAGTGAATTTCCAAAAAATAATTTGCCGGAATTAACTTCCGATGACAACGCATCTACCGTGAAAATTTGAAGCAAATCGAACGAGCCATCTCCGAGAAATCTTCTGCACAAATTTTGTAAAAAGAAAAAAGAATAAAAATAATAATAACTAGAGCAAAGCTCGTTGCAAAGCAACAGTAGGTCTTCCGTCCTGTTTGACCGGAAGTAACTTTCATTTAAAACAAAAAAAAAAGTAATGAAGTCCCAGAATTGTTTAATCCTACAAATCTATGTTAATTATTGCAATATTAAGCCATTTTCTGCAACTTCCGGTTTGACCGGAAGTGACGACGAGGGAAACGGAAAATTGGGGGTTTTTTAATTTCCCCAGTAACATATGATATCCAAAAACCTGTCAAGAACAGCATTAGACTACTTCCGGTTTGACCGGAAGTGACGTCGCCGGACGTATTTTGACGACGCCATTAGATAGAGCTTGATATTTAAAACAACTTTGCTTCTTTGACGTATTACAAATTCTAATACTTTTTGAGATAAAAGGAAAAACTTTCGGCCCCTTTTGGCCCTTTATTATAGGGGCCAGCCCCTTATCGTTGAGAGCTTCGAAAGATCGTGACATTCTTCACAACTTTTGTTCTATATGTCTTTACAAAATATTAACGTGTAAAAAGATATTTAAAAAAATGTGTGAAAAATTTCTAAATTCCAAATGGTCTTTTTTCGAGCCATAGGGAGCGCCAACGTGAGCACTTCCGGAGAATAAAAAAGGTGTGTGTCACATCAGCAAATGTTGCTCTATCATCGCTAAAAATCTTACGTTTCTATCTAAAAGCATTTTTGAGAAAAATGCTGGACAAAGTGACCCTCTGAAAATCACTAAATCGCGGAAATCTCGAAACCGGAAGTGACGTCATAAAAATAAAAAAATATATATCAGGTTTGATTTATTTTCCATCAGTCCTGAAAGTTTAATAAAAATCGTTAAAGCCGTTTCCGTTAAATCGGGTGCACAAAATCGGTAAGAAAAAAAAAAATAATAAAAACTTGGGTCGATCTGTTGCGGGGCAACGAGTGGGTCTTCCTTTTGATTTTTGATGAGATGAGATCATATTTTGATTGAGATTTTCATTCTAAAGTAATGATTACCCATAATCTGTAAAAAGACATTGAACAATAGACTTCTTAAAACGACTTTTGGCCCCTCACGGCCCCTAATATTAGGGATCAGCCCATTTTAAAGCTCTCAGGATTATGAACACTTTTTGTTCAACAACTATTCATTGATTCGTTTTCGAGTTATTTGCAAAAGAAATATTTAGGGGCCATCCCTTCAACTCCCTAATGGGGGCGCTTAGCGAAAAATGAAAGGTTGCATATTTTTTCCCGAACTTATTTAAATTTTTTTGTTCAATATTACTTATCAAAATATTTCTCAATTTCGAGATATAAAGCATCAACGATTTAGCATTCTGGCCCCTTGTAGCCCCAAAAATTTTGTAATGTACAACATAAAAATCATAACATACAGTTGTAGATTGTTGAGATAAACATTCTTGCTTCAGTAATGCATAGCAAAATATTGACTGTTAAAGAGTTATGAAAAAAGACTTTTTAGCCTCTCTTGGCCCCTAATTTGAGTGTCCAACCCCTTTTTCTGGATTTCATCTTAAAGCTCTTAGGATTTTGAGCACTTTTTGTTCAACAACTATTCATTGATTCGTATTTGTTTTCGAGTTATTTGCAAAAGAAATATTTAGGGGCCAACCCTTCAACTCCCTAATGGGGGGCGTTTAGCGAAAAATGGAAGGTTGGTATTTTAGAACATGAATTTTAACATCTTTTGTTCAAATTATTATCAAAATATTTCTCACTCTCGAGATATAAAACATCAAAGATTTGGCATTCTGGCCCCTTGTGGCCCCTAATCATGTAATGTACAACATAAAAATCATAACATACAGTTGTAGATTGTTGAGATAAACATTCTTGCTTCAGTAATGCATAGCAAAATATAGACTGTTAAAGAGTTATCGAAAAAAGACTTTTAGCCCCTCTTGGCCCCTAATTTGAGTGTCCAGCCCCTTTTTCTTTGGGTTTCATCTTTAAAACTTTTTAGGATTTTGAGCACTTTTTGTTCAACAACTATTCATTTATTCGTTTTCGTTTTCGAGTTATTCGCAAAAGAAATATTTAGGGGCCAACCCTTCAACTCCCTAATGGGGACGTTTAGCAAAAAATGAAAGGTTGCATATTGTTCAGAACATGATTTTGAACATCTTTTGTTCAATATTACT
Organism: Saccostrea cuccullata; assembly: GCF_032062105.1. Lineage (NCBI taxonomy): Eukaryota > Metazoa > Mollusca > Bivalvia > Ostreida > Ostreidae > Saccostrea > Saccostrea cuccullata. Next base: position 6,851 of record NW_026918269.1, read on the forward strand.
TATCAAAATATTTCTCACTCTCGAGATATAAAACATCAAAGATTTGGATTTGGCCCCGTGGGCCCCCAATTATGTAACTTACGTCATAAAAATTATGATATATAGCTGTAGATTGTTGAGATAGACATATTTGCTTCATTAATATATAACAAAATATTGACTGTTAATGAGTTATCAAAAAAAAATTTTAGCCCCTTTTTTGGGCCCCCAATTTGATTGCCCAGCCCCTTTTTCTTTGATTTCATTTTGAAGCTCTTAAGATTTTGAACACTTTTTGTTTAATAACTTTTGGGTTTTTTTTTTGTTCTCGAGTTATTTGCAAAAGAAATATTTTTGGGGCCAACTTTCAAATCCCCAATGGGGACTTTTAGCAAAACATTAAAGGTTGCATATTGTTCAGAACATGATTTTGAACATCTTTTTTTAAAAATTACTTGTCAAAATATTTCTCACTTTCGAGATATAAAGCGTCAAAGATTTAGCATTTTTTGGCCCCTTTTTTGGCCCCCAATCTTGTATTATACTACATTAAATTCATAATACACAGTGGGAATTTGTTGAGATAAACATTTTTGCTTCAGTAGTGCATAACAAAATATTGATTGTTAAAGAGTTATCGAAAAAGCACTTCAAGCCCCTTTTGGCCCTTAATGTGATGAGTCAGCACTTTTTTCTTGATATCATTCTAAAGATATTGTCATTCTGCACAAATTTTGTTCAGTATGTTTTATCAAAATAATTATACTTTAAAAGATATGATGAAAATGTCTTAAAAAATCAGTCATGATTCGTGTCCTAAATTTTTAAACCCCCCCCCCCCTTCCAAAACCCAGACACTTTCCGGAAAAAATCCTGACCCAGGTGCACCATGGCAACATGTCCTCTATTATCACTGAAAATTTCAGCGCTCTAAACTTAAGCCATTATTGAGTTCTTTTCACAGACACGGAGGTCATCAAAATTTTGAGACAAGGGCGATAACTCTAGACCGGAAGTGATTTTCAAAAAATCCTTCAGCCGGAATTTACTTCAGATAATTCTACACCAACCCTGAAAATTTGAAACAAATCGATTCAAAGATCTCTGAGAAATCCCTCGGCACAAAAAATTTTCAGAAAAAAAGAAAAAAATAATAATAATAGTGAAAAAGAAACAATAGAATAATAGAAGGGTCTTCCGCTGAAGACGGAAGACCCTAATAATAAAAATGTGGAAAAGAAACCTAAGAATAAAAAGAAGGTCTTCCGCTGAAAAAACGGAAGACCTTAATAATAATAACTAATTAGATCTCGTTGCGAGCAACGAGTAGGTCTTCCGTTAAATTTCTAGATAAGATGAGATGTGATTTTGACTGAGATATTCGTTAAAAGAGAATGACATTAAGTTTTTTTTCATTAAATTTAAAGTTTTTGATTTTTTTATCCAATATTCTGAACATCTTTTGTTCAATATTGCTTATAAAAATACTCCCCCTTTTCGAGACGTAAAGCATAAAAAAATATAGCATTTTGGCCCCTGGCGATCCCTTATTACATAACATATGATCAAAATATTATAACATATTGTTGCATATGAATATAAAAATGAATATCTTTGCTTTCAAAATTTTCTTATTACAAAATATTGATCATTAAAGAGTTAAAAAAACTTCTGGCCCCCCCTTTAGCCCCTAATTTGGGTGAGACGGCCCCTTTTTCTTGATATCAAACGTTAGGTCTTGTGATTTCAAAGACTTTTTGTTATACACTTGTTTAGAGATTTCTTTACGTTTAGGAGAAATGCTTAATATAAATATTTAGGGGCAACCCCTTCAAGTCCTTAAGGGGGCCCGTTTACCAAAATTCAAAGTATGCATATTGTTTAAAACATTATTCTGACCATCCTTTCTTCAATATTACTTATCCCAAAAATTTTTCCCCCTTTTTGAATTTAAGCCCTCAAAGATTTGACATTCTGGCCCCGTGACCCCTAATTACGTAAAAATTTATCAAAATTTTATAATTTATCGTTGCAAATCGTTAATATGAACATCTTGGTTCTAAAATACATCATTAAATTTTGATCATTAAAGAGTTTTAAAATGAAAGACTTCTGGCCCCTCGCAGCCCCTAATTTGAGGAGTCGGCCCCTTTTTCTTGATATCAAACCCAAAAGGGCTTGTGATTTCAAAGACTTTTTGTTTACACCCATTCAGAGATTTCGTTTCGTTTAGGAGATATGTTTAATATAAATATTTAGGGGCCACTCCTACAAGTCCTTAATGGGGCCGTTTTACAAAAATTCAAAGTATGCATATTGTTTAGCACATTAATCTAGCCATCTTTTTATTTCAATTTGTTATCAAAATATTCACCCTTTTCGAGATATGAAGCATAAAATTTTACTTTTGGCCCCTTTTTGACCCCTAATTACGTAACAAAATTTATCAAAATTTTATCATATTTTTGGAAAAACCTTAATATGAACATTTTGCTTCTGTAATGCATCACAAAATATTGACCATAAAAGAGTTAAAGATGAAAGACTTCTGGCCCCTCTAGCCCCTAATTTGAGAAGTCGGCCCCTTTTTTTTTGATGTCAAACGAAAGGGCTTGTGATTTAAAAAACTTTTTGTTCTACACCTATTCAGAGATTTCTTTTGGTTTTGGAGATATGCTTTATATAAAAATTTTGGGGCCACTCCTACAAGTCCTTAATGGGGCCGTTTTACAAAAATTCAAAATTTGCATTTGTTTTTCACATTAATCTAGCCATCTTTTGTTCAATATTGCTTATCAAAATATTTACCCCTTTTTTAATATAGAAGCGTCAAAGATTTAAAATTTGGCCCCTTGTGACCCCTAATTACGTAACCAAATTAAAATTTTATCATAATTTTTTGCAAATCGTTAATATGAACATCTTTGCTTCTGTAATGTATCACAAAATATTTTATCATTAAAGAGTTAAAGATAAAAGACTTCTGGCCCCCTGAGCCCCTTTTTTTGAGGAGTCGGCCCCTTTTTCTTGATATCAAACGAAAGGTCTTGTGATTTCAAAGACTTTTTTTTCTACACCTATTCAGAGATTTCTTTTCGTTTAGGAGATATGCTTTATATAAAAATTTTGGGGCCACTCCTACAAGTCCTTAATGGGGCCGTTTTACAAAAATTCAAAGTTTCATATTTTTAGCACATTAATCTAGCCATCTTTTGTTTAATATTGCTTATCAAAATATTCACCCTTTTCGAGATATGAAGCGTCAAAGATTTGACATTCTGGCCCCTTGCAAACCCCAAAATTTCGTAACATATGATCAAAATTGCATCATGTATTGTTGCAAATAGTTAAGATAAATAGTTTTGCTTCTGTATTGTATAACAAAATATTGATCATTAGAGAGTTATAATTAAAAAACTTTCGGCCCCTCTGAGCCCCTAATTTTAGGGGTCAGCCCCATTTTTTTACATCAAATGAAAGGCCTTGTGATTTTGCACATTTTTTTTTCAATATGCTTTAACAAATTATGAAAAGCGTATGAAGATATGAAACAAAATGTGTCAATTTTTGTGAGATATTTCTGGAAAATTTTTTCCCGGGGCCCCACCGAGCTCCGGCGCCTTTTGCGCTAGAAGATTTGGAGACCCAATTACAACTCACCAAACCTTCCTTTACTTTCACTGAAAATCTTTTAAATTGATATCTTAAGTCGTTTCGGAGGAGTTTCCTGGACAAACCGACCCTCTGAAAATCAGAAAATCGACCATATCTCACGACCGGAAGTGAGATCTCAAAAAAAAAAAAAATCTTTCAAGATCAATTGAAATCTTTCAAAATCCGAACGTTTGGTATAATCCCGGGGAGCCATCTCTGAGAAATCGTTGCACAAAATGGTTGAAGAAAAATAATAATAACTAGAGCAAAGCTGGGTTTTTAAAACAACCAGTAGGTCTTCCATCCTGTTTTACCGGATGTAGCTTTCATTTAATAAATATGTGAAATAAGGCCCCAAAATGGTTTGAATCCTCTAAATCCATATTAAGAAATGAAAAATAAGCCATTTTCTGCTACTTCCGGTTTGACCGGAAGTGATGACGACGGACGGAAAATTTATTTTTAAAGCTTCCAGAGACATATGTTACCCCCCAAAAAAATGTCAAGAACGGCAAAAATACGCGTTTTACGATTACTTCCGGTTTTGCCGGAAGTGACGACGCCGGGCGTATTTTGACGACTACAATAGATTCAGCTTGACATTTTGAACAACTTTGCTTCTTTCACGTATCACAAATTCTCAAAAAACTTTTTAAGATATAAAGGAAAGACTTTCGGCCCCTCTCAGCCCCTAATTTAAGGGGTCAGCCCTTTTTTCTAGATGTCATTTGAAAGATTTTTGAAATTTAAAAACCCTTTTTTTTTCTACATGCTTTTTAAAAAAATATTTCTAGGTAAAAAGTTATCGTAGAAAAGGTGCTAAAAATTTTGAAATTCTTGATAGGACTATTTTGAGCCATAGCGAGCGTCGGCGCTGCGTACTTCCGGTTTTTTTGATATACTTAGTGCACTTCTCCAAAGGTTGCTCTAGCATCACTGAAAATTTTGTTTTTGTGTAAAAATACTTTTTTAAAAAAATTTCCGGACAAAGTGACCCTCTAAAAATCACTAAATTGCAGAAATCTCCGAACCGGAAGTGACGTCATCAAAATAAAAAAAATATATATCTAGATTTTTTGATGTTCTATCAGACCTGAAAGTTTCATGAAAATCGATCGAGGCGTTCTCGAGAAATCGCGCGCACAAAATCGGTAAGAAAAAAAAAAAAATAAAAAAAATAATAAAAAAAGTGGAAAAGAAACCTAAGAAAAACAATAAGGTCTTCCGCTGAAGACGGAAGACCTTTAAAAACTAAAGCAAAGCTCTTGCAAAGCAACGATAGGTCTTCCTCCTTGGGGTTTTTCCCGGGAAATAGATTTTATTTATAACAAATATGCGGGGGGAAAAAGGAAAAAAGCCTGAATCCTCTAAAAGTTTGTTAATTAATGCAAAAATAAGCCGTTTTTAACTACTTCCGGTCTGACCGGAAAATGACGACCCGGGGCAGAAAATTAATTTTCATGCCCCCCCACATTTGTTACCCCAAAAATTGTCATGAACGGCAAAAATACGTATTTTCAAACTCTTCCGGTTTTGGCCGGAAGGGGGCTCGCCGGACGAATTTTAGACCCAATAGATTAACTTTTACCTTTTGAACAACTTTGCTTCTTTAGTATTACAAATTCTTTATGAATTTTGAGATATAACGAAAAAAGTTTCGGCCCCTCTAGGCCCTTATTTTAGGGGCCAGCCCTTTTTTTCGAGATATCATTTGAAAGATCTTTTAAATACTGGACTTCTTTTGCTCTATATGTCTTAACAAAATATTTATAGGTAAAAAGATATTACAAAAAGTGTTACAAATTTTGAAATTCGTGATACGTCTATTTTCGGGCCATAGCGAGTGCCGACGTGCGGCCTTCCGATTAAAATGAAAAACGTTGTACATATCTACAGACTTTGGTCTATCATACCTGAAAGTTTCATGTTTCTATCTTAAGCCATTATTGAGAAAAATCTGCGGACAAACTGACCCTTCAAAAATCATAAAATCGGCAATATCTCCAAACCGGAAGTGACGTCATCAAATGGAAAAAAATGCATAAGGTTCAAGTAATGTTACATAAGTCCTGAAAGTTTCATGGAAATCCCAACAAGCCGTTTTTGAGAAATCGCGTGCACAAAATTGGGGAGAAAAAAAATAATAAAAAAAACAGTGGAAAAGAAACAAACGAATAACAAGAAAATCTTCCGCTGAAGACGGAAGACCTTAATAATAGGGAAAAAAGAAACCGAACGAAAACAATAAGGTCTTCCGTTGGAAACGGAAGACCTTAATAAAGGTAAAAAAGAAACCGAAGAATAATAGAAGGGTCTTCCGCTGAAGACGGAAGACCCTAATAATAAAAATAGTGGAAAAGAAACCTAAGAATAACAAGAAGGTCTTCCGCTGAAGACGGAAGACCTTAATTCACTTCATTTCATAGTAAATAATTATCCCTACTCCAAAAATGAAAATTGAAGAAAAATTCTTGTATGTACATGTATATCCAAGTAAAGCTTTAATTTGTTATATATTTTTAGGTCACCTGAGTAACTCAGGTGACCTATTGCTATCCGTTTTCGTCCGTCGTCGTGTGTCGTGCGTCGTGTGTTAACATTTAAACATTTTCAGCTTCTTCTCTGAAACCACTGAACCAATTTCAACCAAATTTGGTATACAGCATCTATGGGTCAAGGGCAACAAAAATTGTGAATTTTATGGTCCCCACCCCCTGGGTCCTGAGGGGTGGAGCCAAAACCACTAAAATTATTGCAATCTTTAAAAATCTTCTTCTTTACTCCTGCACATCAAGCAGGCAAACTGTTGGCATGAATGTAATGAGCATTGGGTCCTCTACCAAAATTTTAAAATTCATGGCCCCAGGGTCAGGGGTTCTGGTGTTAGGGCTGGGCTCTATTGATAATATAGTGAAAATACAGGAATTCTTTGAAAATCTTATTCTCTGCTCCTGGGTATTAAATAAAATAACTAAGTACATAGTTATGATGAGCAAGAGTGCCTCTTCCAAAATTGTGAATTTTGAGGCCCCAGGGTCAGGGGTGTTGGTGTTAGGGAGGGGCCCTATTGATTATATAGTGAAAATGCATTTATTCTTTGCAAACCTTCTTCTTTGCACCTGGGTATTAAATAAAATAACTAAGTATATAGTTATGATTAGCAAGAATGCCTCTTCCAAAATTGTGAATTTTGTGGCCCCAGGGTCAGGGGTTCTGGTGTTAGCCTGGGTGGGGCTCTATTGATAATATAGTGAAAATACATTCTTTGAAAACCTTCTTTTTTGCTCCTGGGTTTTATGCCAATGATCTAAGAATATATATTTATTTTGAAGAAAGGTGCATCTAGCAAAATGGTTATTTTTTTTATGCCCCCCTTCCTGTGTTTTTTTTTGGGGGGGGGGGGGGTACATAGTCTGAAAATAAATTAATGCTTTGAAATCTGCTCTTTAGTATTCATCAACTATTTTATGATAAAATTTGCAAAATTTTGAAATATGTGGCCCCAGGGTCACTGGTTTCTTTGGGATGAGGTGCACAACTGGTTATAAAGCGGAAGTGCATTTTCTCTTTGTTACTCTGATCTACCTCTTGGTATTAAGTAAAATTCTATAATTATGATAAGCAATGGTGCCTCTTTCAAACTTGTG
>NW_026918270.1:0-5000 GCF_032062105.1 Saccostrea cuccullata
GATTTCCTCCGAAAAGCGGGGTGGGTTCAGGGGACGAATTGTAGCTTGAAAGAAAAGGAGGTCGAGTCCCTATATCTTGCTGTTCTGTGATATGTACAGGCGTTGGTCTGCAATTTGTGTGGTAGGGCAGGGCATAAGCAGGGGCCTGGCAGCTGTTGGGGATCACGGGAAATAGAGAAAATGGGCGAGATGTTCATGAAATTTTGAAACTGTCCCTGTGTCATCATTTGAATTCAGTATTAAGTAAGTGTTCTATGTCTAAAACTAAAAATATGGATTTCGATTGATCTTGAATTTTCAAGACCGAGTTTCAGAATTTCTCGCACCTGCATATAGTGCATTGCAGCCTTTGCATTAGAAACGAATTACAAACGTTTTGCTGTCATAGACTTTAAAAAAAAAATTATTTAACACAGGTTAACATTTATTATTTTCATTTTTAAGTCAATATAAAATTTTTAAAATATCCGTAAAATAATTCTTTCCAATGTAAAATGATTTTATCATTCATGAGATTTATAAAGAAGTATTGAGGGAAAGAAACAAGCCTTAAACACTAAAGAATTGTGTATTTTTTATTGTATAGAGAGTTTTTCGAAGCCGAAAATGGGCATCGCTTCTCGGCCTTTTGGCTAAGATCAAAGTGTAGTATCTTGCCACTGGGTCGCGGAATTTTTTCATTATGGATGACACAACCCTTAATCTAATGGAAAGAACAATCAAGGTTTCTTTACAGGGCACTAGGCAGGCAGTTTCCAGTTTCGGCAGAAAAGAGTTGCTCCGCTTCGTCCGTGCCATAGACGATAAAGTTAAAGTTTTGGCTGTGTGGCAAATGGAGCGTGCCAATACCTGGTATGTAACTTTTGCTCATACAAACATTGTCGACAGTTTAGATGGAGAAGTGGTGCAGGTGGACGGACTGACGCTATACCTCAATGCGTGTGACCGCATCACTGTTACAGTAAGGATCCACTGGTTACCCATATGGCTGTTAAATGACGAAGTAACCAAGGCTTTAGGCTCGTATGGTGAAGTCAAGATCAAAAAACACGTGAGTGAGAACGGGGTGGCCACGGGTGTGAGGGAGGTTGTCCTCTCCATGAGGGAGGGCGACCAACTCACATCCCGTATCTAACACAGATCTACGGCAATAAGTGTTTGTTTTCGGTGCCCGGCAGGGCACCGATTTGCTTCAAATGCCACGAAGTGGGCCACGTTAGACAGGATTGTCATATGGCAACTGGTCCCTCTTACAAACCCCGTAGTTACGCTACGGCAGTAAGAACGTTGACTGTTGGCAAGTCAAAGCAAGGGACAGAGGAGACTGTCGGTAAGTCTCAGGAGGAGCCCCGGAGCTCCCCCACAGACCAGGCTGAGGACCGCGGTGGTCCCCAGGGAGAGTCGGTCCAGACTGACTCTCCCCCGGTTAACCAGGAGGACCACGGTGGTCCTGAGGAGGAGGAGTCCACGGGTGACTCCTCCCCAGTAGACAAGGTACCCGAGGGGGGCACTGAGGTGACCCTCGGGCAGGGGGACACTGAGGTGTCCTCTGGCAGATATGGGGGACACTGAGGTGCCCCCCGGCACAGGGGACACTGAGGTGACCCCTGCCTCGGGGGACACTGAGGTGACCCCCGAGGATATGGACCTAGGTGGATGGTCCGAGGTGAAGAGGGGGTCCAAGCGGGCACCCCCCTCCGACCCTGACAGTGAGCCCACTAGGGCACAAAGGAAACTTTAAACTGTGATTTTTGAACTCTGACTGTTTTAGGACTACGGCAAAGTGATTTCCCCCCGAGACGACCATGGCCTGCCCCCGGACTTTCTATAAACTATCAAGGAGATTTTCTCCCGGTAACGTGAGTTTAAATGTGTTTTTGTGTGTTTTTTGTTTAAAATTTCATTTAAAGTTTTTATGTTCTGTTTGCATGTTAATATTAGTGTATTGTGATGTTTTTTCTGTTTTATGTTTAAGTTATATTTGTCGCTGTTCTAGTTTTAAAATTTATCAATTCAGGGTTTCCTTCAATCGCGCACGGTTTTTTCATGTATCATATCAAGGTAAATTCTACTCTAAAAACCTGTTTCTTACACCTGTTAACACCTGTTCAGTACCCACTCTATTATATAACGATGGCTATTAGAATCGGCACGCTTAATATCAATGGGCTTTTAAATGCTCCGTCCAAGTCGGAACTTTTTATGCAATGTCTTAAAGAAAAATTTTCTATTATATTCCTTCAAGAAACACATTTCAGTAATATAAATAATGTTTTATCTATAAAGTCTTTATTCGATACAGACAAATGTTATTTTAGTTTCGGTTCAAATAGAAGTAGAGGAGTCGGTATTATAATTTTAAATCCAGACATTACAGTTAACAAATTTCATTTAGATATGGATGGTAGGTTAGTTTATTTAGATATAACTCATAATGATATACAATATAGAATTGTCAATATATACGCTCCAAATAATGAAAATGATAGATTAAGTTTTTTTGAGGATTTATACCCTCTACTTCTATGTAACAAACATTTAATTATAGGCGGCGATTTTAATTGTGTACTTAATACGAAATTAGACAAAATTGGAGGAAATCCTATTTATGGTACTATAGGAAGTGAAGTATTAAAAAATATTATTACTGACTTTCAACTTGTAGATTGTTTTAGATACTTGTATCCAAATCTAATTAAGACTACATGGGCCTCTACTAATGTTGCTTGTAGATTAGATAGATTTTATATGTCTAAAGTTTTGTCTAAAAATATTACATGTGTTAAAAATATTCCTTTTGGTCATAGTGACCATGACATTGTACTATTAGAAATTAATGTGTCTAATTCAGATAATATTACTTTTGGGGAGGGATATTGGAAATTCAATAACTCTTTATTACAAGATAAAACTTTTATTAAACAGTTTACTAAATATTGGACTGAACTAATAGAGGGTTTTGACATGTATTTAGAACTTTGGGACCATTTAAAAGAACAAATTAAAAACTTTACTATTCACTATTGCAAGAAAAAATCTAATGTTAAGCGTAATGTTTTACGACAATTAGAAAAGTCTTATTATCAAATGCAATATTTTGAAAATAAAAATCCTGGTCAGTTTATAGATAGATTAAAGGAAATTAAAAGTCAAATTAAAGAGTTTCAGCTACAAAATTACACCGGCTCGAAAATTAGGTCAAAAGCTGAAAGTTTAGATAATGATGAAAAACCGTCCAAATTCTTTTTTCAACAGGAAATTAAAAGAGCCAAACAGAAAACTATTACAAAAATTACAGAGTCTTCCAATACTTATACAAATTCCGGCGATATTTTGGGTGTTTTTAAAAATTTCTATTCTAAATTATACACGGACGAAGGTATTGATCAGGATTTAGCTGACGATTTTTTACAAGGCGTGCCAAAATTACCTGATGATATTTCGGCCACCTGTGAAGGTCACATTACAAAAGAAGAAGTATTAATAGCACTCCGCGATATGGACAATAATAAGTCTCCCGGTGCAGACGGACTTACTAAAGAATTTTACTCTACGTTTATAAATATACTTATTGACCCATTATTAGAAGTTATGAATTGTACTTTTCAAGAAGGGCATTTATCAGATAGTCAGAAATTATCTTATATTACTTTACTTTGTAAAGATCAAGAACATTCTGAAAATGTTAAAAATTATAGACCTATTTCATTGTTGAATTACGATTATAAATTGATATCTAAAGTGATTACTAATAGAGTCAAGAGAGTATTGGAACATATTATTCATCCTGATCAGACCTGCGCCGTGCCAGGGCGCACCATTTTTGATAATTTACATTTAATGAGGAACATTATTGATTACTGTGAACAAAAACAAGCTCCGGTGGCTTTTATTTCTTTAGATCAAGAGAAGGCTTTTGATCGCGTCAATTATGACTTTTTATTTCAAGCACTTTCGGCTTATAATTTTGGGCCTTCTCTCATTCGATGGATTAAAACTTTATATACTGATGTATGTTCCTCTGTTATAGTTAATAATCATATTTCGGAACCTATTTTGTTACATAGGGGGGTGCGCCAGGGGTGCAGCCTGAGCCCATTATTATATGTTTTAGTTTTAGAGCCGTTCGCCATCAAAATTAGGGAAGACGAACAAATTTCAGGCATCAAGCTACCAGGATCTTCTAAAAGTAGTAAATTATCTCTTTACGCAGATGATAGTCTGGCTATTTGTACCTGTGACGCGTCCATAGAGCGAGTACTGTATTGGTGCTCGCTGTATGGACGCGCCTCAGGTGCAAAACTTAATTTACAAAAGACAAAAGGTATATGGTTAGGTAAATGGAAGAGTAGATCAGATCATCCGTTTGGCATATCTTGGGTCGAAAATTGTAAACTTTTAGGGGTTAAAATTGGGAATAATCTTACTTCTGATGATATTTGGCAACCGGTTTTAACAAAATTTATTAAAACTTTAAATTTATGGAAACAAAGATATTTGTCTTTTGTGTAGAAAAGTCTATTGTCGTAAAAGTCTTAGCTTGTTCTAAACTATGGTTTGTAGGCTCTGTATGTTTATTACCTGATCACTATTTAAAACAATTCGAAAAAGCAATTTTTAAATTTTTATGGCCTAGTACTACAGAACCTTTAAAAAGAACTGTTTGTTATAATTATAGGAAAAACGGGGGTTTAGAAATTGTGAATATTAGTTTAAAACTACAATCGTTAAGGCTAAAGCATTTACAAAATATTGTTTATAAGGACCCTTCCAAATACTCTATTTTATCTGTATATTGGGTCGGTTTAAGTTTGAGATATTTTGAACCCTCATTTGCAAACAATAATAGGCCACATTCAGAGTATATTCCAAAGTTTTATCAAGAATGTTTAAAGGATATGAACATTTTTATAAATATAGATGATAGTAAGTATAAAGATTCTTTTCTTTATTATAAATTTGATGGTAGTTTGACTACCAAACAATTTTACGGCGCTTTC